>NC_060953.1:66329695-66605740 GCF_022045245.1 Lucilia cuprina | reverse complement strand
CTATAGACTAGACTATAGACTAGACTATAGACTAGACTATAGACTAGACTATAGACTAGACTATAGACTAGACTATAGACTAGACTATAGACTAGTCTATAAACTAGAATGTTGACTAAACAAAATTAAATCAAACTACAAGCATTGGGTTAACATCATTGTAAAACACCCATATACATATAATTAAACAAATATATACCACTAAACGACGAATGTAAACGGGATTTCAAAAGAAAAAAAACGGCATATACAAAGCTTAAATTAAATAAAGTGCATACACGCCACATTACATTAATGCAACAGTTCCAATACTATTTGATTTCTAGCATAATAGGTTCACCCTTGATGGTAAGTGTCGGTCTTCAACACATAACAAACATTACGTTTATTTTTGCTGGTTTCTTTTTTTTTCGCTGAATTCTCTAATTTTTTTTTACATTTGATTGTTACATATTGTTGTTTTATTTTATGCTTAGACACGCGATCCACATGGCCACGACATGCATCAACATCAGCACCAACACCAACATCAACACAATATAATTAACAATAATACCAGACGCAAAACGAAAAGCACCGAGGACATGAATGTCGATACAAGTACTTTGAAGCGTATGCTTAAGCCTATGACTAGCACTGAGAGCCCAGTGACATCGCCTGAAATGGGTAGAAGACGCTACAACTACTATAACGCCAACGCAGCAAATACGTTTGGCCCGCAACACATGCATCAACATGCTGGTGGTGGCGGTGGCATGGCTGGCATGCATCACATTATGAACAACAATAATACATTGGGTGGTGGTCGCCCCAGCAGTCAGTCGTCACGATTTTCGGGATCAAGGTAAGAAGACGCATTTGGGCAAACAAAACTAAACAAACCAATAGTAACTGTTGGCAAATCAAACAGTTAACAACTTTATTTACTAACGGATTGTGTCTTGCTTGCATTGTTTACGTTTTTTGTATATTGTAACGGTTTTTTTTTCTTTTGGATTAGATCTTCCCATGAAATTGGCCGTGGTTATACACCACGTAATTTATATTTGGAATTGGAACGAGAACGCGGCTGTATTGAAGGTTCGCCACCTTCCGACAATGTAATGTTCGATAATCAATGTTACGCCACTACTCCCAGTTCCAGTAATGGCAACTCCGATCAGGATCAGTCTTCGTATGTACAACGTCCTCCTGGAGGAGGCGGCGGCGGTGGTGGTGGACGTCATCAACATCGTCATCAGGGTCCCAATGTTACTCCTACACCTGGCAGCCCCACTTCACGTCTATTACTCGAATATGAAATGCATTTGCGCAACACTTTGGCCAAAGGCATGGATGCTGAGTCTTATAGTCTTCATACATTCGAGGCTTTACTTTCGCAGAGCATGGAAAATTTGGGTAAGTTTTGTTGTTGGTGATCAACTGATTGGTTCTTAAAAGCTACTACGTCCGCTTAAGTAGTTAACTTTTTCTTAATGCATACAAATTTGTTAGAGAGTTTTTTTCTTTTCTTTAATTTAATTTAATTTAATTTAATATTTGTATTTGTGGAAAATTGTTTTATATTTTAATAAGTTTTATTTTTATTTTCTATTAACACCTTTAATACACTTTCTTATTTTGGTGAAGAAAATAGAAAAGTCTGTCTTAGAAAATATTTAAATATTAGGTTTTAAAGAAAATAGTTTTAAATATATCAAAGTAAAAATAGGATTTTTTTATAAAAAACATGTTTTTATGCAAAAATTTGTGCAAAACTAAGTTTCTAAGTAAAAACTGAGTTTTTGTTTTAAAACTGAGTTTTTGTGTAAAAACTGTGTTTTTCTATAAACACCCATAGTAAAATGTATGATTTTGTGCTAAAACTGAGGTTTTGTGTAAAAATTTTGATTTTGCGTAAAAACTAGGGTTTTGTGAAAAAACTGAGGTTTTGTATAAAAACTTAGTTTTTGTTAAAAACTTAATTTTTGTATAAAAAACCTAGTGTAAAAACTGAGTTTTTGTGTAAAAACTGAGTTTTTTTCTAAAAACTGAGTTTTTGTCTAAAAACTGAGTTTTTGTGTAAAAACTGAGTTTTTGTCTAAAAACTGAGTTTTTGTCTAAAAACTGAGTTTTTGTCTAAAAACTGAGTTTTTGTCTAAAAACTGAGTTTTTGTCTAAAAACTGAGTTTTTGTCTAAAAACTGAGTTTTTGTGTAAAAACTGAGTTTTTGTGTAAAAACTGAGTTTTTGTGTAAAAACTGAGTTTTTGTGTAAAAACTGTGTTTTTGTGTAAAAACTGAGTTTTTGTGTAAAAACTGAGTTTTTGTGTTAAAACTTAGTTTTCGTGTAAAAACTTAGTTTTCGTGTAAAAACTTAGTTTCAGTTGAAAAACCATGTTTCTGTGTAAAAACTAATGTTTTGTGTATAAAAATTGTAAAAATTAAGTTTCTGTGTAAGAATTCAGTTTTTGTGTAAAACCGTGTTTTCGTATAAAAAATTAAATTTTAATTAAAAGCTAAGTTTTTTTAATAAAATTTGGTTTTTCAATAAAATTTATTTTTTGTAAAAAAATTCCTTCTCAAAACTGAACTTTTGGAGAAATTTTTAATAAAAACAATTTAGTATGATCAGTTTTTTTTTAAATTATTCTTCTCACATAGACAATTACAAAAAAGTCTAAGAAAAAGAAGGACTAATAAATTTATAATATAATAGCTATTAAATAAGTAGTGGAAAAGGCAGTAGGTATATCATTTTATTTCAATTATTTAAAATTTATTTCTCAATTATCTACATGTGATTGATTTTTAGATATTAAATTATTTATAAAAAAAATCTAATTCATCCTCTCTAACACAATCATTAATTGCATTCATTATATTTCCATGCACTTCCACTAAATCCAAAAATACCACCAACAACCACTACCACAAAATATATAAAAATATGAAAAAAAAACATGATAAATTCATTAAAAAAAAAAACACATACACTCATCAGAATTTGCCGAGAGTTTGCCCGGATCAATGCAACGCAGCCCGTTTCCCATGCGCAGGCGTAAGTAGTACAATCCCATTTAGCGCTAAAATCGTGTGCAAAAATCATTTCGTTTGCTTAATTTTAACGTTTTAACTATTTGTGTTTTCTTTTATTTGATTTAACTAAATATTTTAACAAATTATATTAACGTTTTATTAAAAGCTTAAATGTTTTTTTAACTAAATATTTTATTTGTGTTGAAAATAAGCCTTTTATTATTATTACTATGAATTCTGCACTGATTTAAACGTTGGCACTTTTTTCTTATATGTCTTTTCATATTCAATGTAAATTTTTTATGTAAATTCTTTTGAATCCAGCTACAAGTGCTAAATCTTCTACTCTACCTTTGCCTCCACATCGTCCTTTGTCTGCAGTGCGCGATAAGGAGCGTGATCGTGAGCGAGATGGTTACTATAGCGATCGTAATGAGTTGGTGCGTGAGCGAGAACGTGAAAGGGAAAGAGAACGTGGTTATTTGTCGGATCACAATACTAGGTGAGAAGAAGAAATTCACATCTAATCTGTCTTTGTAATTCATATACTTTTTCTTTTCAGTTTCTCAAATTCACGTTGTGCTTCATGCATTGGTGAGTCAGCCAGAGCTCAATGGTTTCGTCATTCGGATGGTTGGCGTTCTGGTAGCTCTACTATCGGTTCTGGTTCCGGTCAAGGTCTCATGTCTCAACAGACCACTAGTTCAGGCAACAAACGTTCTCCCTGGGATTCCTTGCCATCATTAAGACAAGACAGTAGTTTAAATGACTCTGGTTATAAGTCAGCCAGAGCTGATTCCTTAGAACAACGGTAAAATATTTTTACATAATAATTTTTGCTTTTCATTATATTAGCTTTTACATTTTTTTGTTTATAAAACCTATATAGAGCCGAATTTATACGCCAAGATAGTTTAAGATCTGATTATTTAAGTGATCGTGATTCCCGTTATGGTATCGTACAACAAGCATCCATTGAGAGCACCGATTCACGTATGTGCTATTTGACATCTTCCGAGGTATGTAATTTTTTTTATTAAGTTTTCCTTTTGATATACATATTTTAAAGTATTTATTAGTTAAATAATGTAAATTGTGTTGTTGTTAACAATGAAAAGATAATGTTCAAAAACAGATGTTAGCCTTTGAAAAAGTGTTAAACAACTTAGCTTACAATAAACTTTTGAAAGCTTAAACCATTCAATTAAAAAACCTACAAAAAAAGCTGAGCTTTGGCGTTTAACACTAGTTTTTATATAAAATTTTAGATTTTTTGTAAAATCTAAGTTTTCATTGCCAAAATAAGCTTCTTCGTAAAAACTGAAATTTTTGTATTGAAATTTTACTTTTGCATAAAACTGAGCTTTGGTGTAAAAACGAGCTTTAGTTTTTGTGTAAAAACTGAGCTTTGGCGTAAAAACAAGTTTTAGTTTTTGTATAAAAACTGAGCTTTTGTGTAAAAATTTTACTTTTGCATAAAAACAGAGCAATTGTGTAAAAATGAGTTTTTATATACATAAATAACGATGTAAAAAGGAAATGTTTACAAAAAGTTAATTTTTGTGTAAAAATTTAGTAAAAAGCAAATTTTTATATAAAAGCTTAGAATTTGTGCAAAAACTAAGTTTTTTAAAAAATATTTTTTTCTTAAAAGTTAAGATTTAGTTTTACATCAATTGTTTGTTAAAAACTAAAATTTTATTTAAAAACATAATTACTGTGTAAAACTGAGGTTTTGTGTAAAAAAAAATGTGTATTTGTATAAAAACTAAGCTTTTGCTTAAAAATTAAGATTTCGGGCAAAAACTAATTAATTTAAATACAGAGATTTTTTGAAAAAAAAACTATGGTTTTTAGTAAAACCTGAGCTTTTGTAAAAAATATAGTTTTTGCGTAGAAACCACGTTTTTGTATAAAAACTGAGTTTTTGTGTAAAAAAGAAATGTTTGTATAAAAAACAAGTTTTTGTAAGAAACCGAGCTTTTGTATACAAACAAATTTTGGACTAAAAACATAGCTTTTGTATAAAAACAAATTTTAAACTAAAAACCGAGTCTTTGAATATAAACATAGTTTTGGTATACAACTTGCATTTTTGTTTAAAAACATGTTTTTATTCAAAAACGTGTTTTAGGGTATAATATAGAAAAATTGAGTTTTTGTATAAAAATTTAACTTCTTATGTAAAAACTAAGTTTTTATATAAAAATTTAACTTTTTTTGTAAAAGCTTTTTTGTGTAAAAATTAAGGTTTTGTGTTAAAATATATTTTAACATAATTGAGTTTGTATGATAAAGCAACATAACAAAAAAAGAAATTTAATGGAAATTCAGAAAAAAAGAATTTAAAACATTTTAAATTTTATATGAAAAACACAAATTTTAAAAATTGTTTTCTTTTCTTCTTTATGAATTTGGGTTTAAAGCTACGTTCACAATGATAGAATGCTCCAGTAAATTGTGTCTTTCTGTCAACAATATTTTAAATCTATCTATATCCAAAAAACTCTTACTTCATGTCTAGTTATAGCGAAACGATAGTTAAACTGTTTTAATACAAAATATCTAATGGTTAAATGATAACCGAAGATTTAGATAACAGATCTAAGATTATAACATTTTGCAGAAATGTACTGTGTTTATTAAGAAATCTCTGAGATCAAAAGCAACTAAACTGGGTCAACTAGAAAAAGAAAGTTAAAAACAATTTAACTCTATATTTCCAATAAAATGGGTTCTTTTAAAGCAAAACTTCTAGAAATAGCACATATTTAAAATTATTTATCTAATTTGATAAATATTAAGTTTTTATTAAAATGAATCAATAAACTTTTGTTACTATCAAAAATTTTTTTATAAAAATTTAATAAAATACTTTCTTTATAATGTAAAAAAAGTATTCATTATAATTTGACCCAAATAAAATTACATAGTTTCTACGTATTCTTTAAATATTAACTTATAAATACACACAGTTGCGCCAGTAAACAAGTATACAATTTAACAGAAACTTGTATTTATTTTTAGTCTTTTTCTATTAATTAACTGTGTAAATCAAATCCAATTAACTGTAACGAAAATAACATTCTATTCTGCTGCAAAAGCAAAAAAGAAAATAATACTGCAGCGAAATAAATTTAAACCAACAAATGAAATGGAAACCTTAAACTGTTGAGTTGGAAATTTCAAAAGGTGGTTACTTACTATTTATCACTAGCGTTTATATAGAAAATCTCTTGATTCTTGTATTTGTACAAATGGAACACAATTAATCTGTGTGAATTGAGCGTAAATGGTTAAAACTGGTATTTGAAGAAAATCATTTTTTTATGAAAACAGTTTTTATATATATTTTTTTAATAAAAAATTATGCGAAAAAAAAAATAATTTTTAATATTTGATAAAAAAAAGTATGAAACAGCTTTTTACATTAATCAAAACTTAAAAGTCGAACTCCTTTGACCAACGAATCTGACCTCATATTTGGTCCACCACATCTGGAATTCATGAAATCGTATCATAAAATTTGAGAAAATTTAATTTTTAGCCCTTTCTGAGACCATATACCAATGCAAAGACAACTTTATTTTTGAAATGTGAATAATATCTGAATCTCCGCTCTGTCAACTTTAAAATAAAAGTGTTAATAACATATTACAATTCTTCTTTGGGAAATCTTAACATAAATTATTAAAACTCATATTTTAATGGCAATAATATCTGTCAATTCAGTTATGGGTCATGCTCTTTAGAGATTAGAGCAAAGAAGCAAAATATGAATTAATTGCTAAATATTAAGGAATCGGAAACTCTTAGTGTTCTGGGCATACAAATTCAGTGTGATGTCCGCTGTACTAAACATATTTTTCAAGTGTCAAAAGGAGCTTTCAAGTGTCTCGGTGTAAAGCATCTGATCTTCTTACTATCTACATCACTTATACCCAGTGAGACTCGATTGATTCATTATAGCACCGTCACAACGTAGGTTGTATTTCACTATTCTGTCGATATTATAATGGAAATTGTTCCTGTGAAAATAGGGAACTTGTTTCCGATTTTTGCGCATCACACGACTTTCATCAAAAACACTTCCATTTCTGGTAGATTGACCAGTGGACCGCACATCACATTACAGAAAGAATTCATACTTCAGCCGCACCGTTCGTATGTGGAACAGACTTCCTGCAGAAGTATTCCGTTCCAATTTCGATGTAAGAAGATTAAAATCAAATGTCCACAAACACTACTGCCTCTATCCCTCTTCTCTCAAACTAATTTCCTAGTTCTTAAATTAACTGTTAATTAATTGATCTGTGCAGTGTGGAAATATCACTTTACAACACCTAAAAGTGTACTACATATTTGTTTGAATATTGCCAAATTAATCATACGTCCTGATAAAACTCTTCTCTACAAGTAAAATAAAATTCCTCATACGCCATATAGTACCTCAGCAGTTCTACAAAGAATCAATGCATCCGACACAGACAGTGATTTCCATTTACTTTTAACTATCTAGTTGTCTATATTTCATCCTTCGTCAAGGATGTACTCTCTGTAAACTAGGGTGAAGACAATCGTCAATTTAGTGTCCCCTGTATAAGAGAGATAGAGAGAGAGAGAGTGGACACTTGAAAAACAAACTTAAGCTTTTTGTCTGTCTCTTTGTTATCAATGGGATTGACGATTGACTTCCTCGTAGGATAAGCACATGTTAAAAAAGCCAAGTACCTGGACGCCCTTAATGGCATCGGCACTATCGTACCGAATTTCTGGGCCATTGCACTTGTTAGTGATATTTAATGAAACAAATTATGAAAAATTTCGTTTTCTATAAAATTGGGAGTATTTTTGATATTTTTGATCAATATTTTATGTTTTGAAAGACAAATTTATCGCCTTGGCAACCCTAAGAATTCATTAAACTAAAGTACACACACACATTCTCTCTAACACCTACGACACAAAAATCTATTCCCAATCTTCAAAAATGCACATTAAATAATGTTTGTAAGAAACAACGTCATCCATTTAAACCATATGGATTAAAAATTAGAAAGAATGAAGACAAAAAACAACAACAAAAACAAACTATACATGAATTAATTCAATAAAAAAACGAATGTTTGAATAAAAAATAAATAAAAAATAAACGAAAAATTAAGCACTGAAAATGCAGCGATGTGGAAACAAGAGAAACGATGAGGGGGAAAAACGATGATGATGATGATGATGACGATGATGATGTTGTTGTGGATGACGACGTTGAGATTTAAGCGATGTCATTGTTGTTTTTTTTGAACTACTTTAAAAGCACACAATTGATTAGGTGCAATAAATTCCACTGTTACAGTGACACATAAAATAATCTAAAAGGTAGTTGTTCCAATACAACAAAAGTAATAAAAAACCAAAAAACAGCATAAGGGAAAAAACGACAACTGCTCGTTTTTATAGCTGTATTAAAAAAAGAACGATAAAATAAAGCTTTTTTAGCTAACTCTCAGAGAGAGAGATAAAGAGTCTAATGTTATTGAGGTTTGAGGTAGAAAAAGCGCAGGCTTTGGCACACATTTGCTAAGGGGGATAAAGAAAAAGCTGTAAAATAAGAGCTTATTAAAACAATTTAAACTTTTTCCTAATAAAAAAACAGATACGTTAAAAATTCTAATTAATATAAAAGTTTTAGATTTGTTTATTAAAAACTAAATTTAAAATTTTATTTTTTCTCTCTATGTACAAGGGAAATCAAAGCTTTCCTTCTATGCTTTGTGGTGTTAATATAAAATTACAACTCTGTTTTATATACATATGTATATGTATATAATATATACGTTAGCACCAAACATAAAAGCTCTGAGCAGATTTTAGCTTAGTTCTCAGTTTTTCATTTGACTTTCTTTTTTTCTTTTCTTGTTGTTGTTTGTGGCAAGAACAATACTGTCACTATTGGGCTTTACAAGCCTAGTGTTGTGCCAGCACTCATGCGGTCATTTTGTAATATTATATCTCCCCGTTAGAAAGTGTTTTTTCGTCACTTTTGTTATAATTCTTGTAATGTTTACAACAGTGACAACTAAATATAGTGATGGCAAATAAATTGCAAATATGAAATTGTAATAAAAACTAAACTAAAACCTTTTATGGAAAGCGCAGTTGTAGTTGAGGCGGGAGTGGCATAAACAAAAAAAAATGTGAAAAAATAAAAGAAAAATTAAGAAGGAACCAAAGCAAGCAAGATAATAAAACACACATAAGAAAGAAAAATAAAACAAGGAAATAATGTTAGTTGACAATGTGCAACCTATATAAGTTTTTTGTTTAATAAAAACCCATAAAGTGCAAGAAAAACACAAGCCAAAAAAAGAAAAAAGAAACAAATAAATTACAAAAAAAAATCCGCAAAAATTAACAGTAAATATGTTAAACAATAAAAATAGAATTTCAATTATAACTACCTCAAAACAGTTAAGAATTATTTATGATTTCTGAAAAGAAAAAAAAAAAACAAAAATATACAGAAAACAGCAGAGAAAAAAAATCTTATAATAGATAAAGACAATACAATAAGAAATACTGCATTATTACTGCAACGGCAAACTAAACCAAACCAAACGACACAATATCTGCTACTACAACTATAACAACAGTGCTTTTTAATTTAAGTAGGTGTTTTTTATAATATATATTTTTTTAATATTTAATTAAAATATTTATTATTATCAATTTTGTTAAAGTAGACAAAAAAAAAGAATGGAAAAAGAAAAATCTTTTAAGGAAATGAAAAATCTTTGTATTTGTTTGTGTTTGCAAGTTTAAGTGTTTGATTTGTTTGTGTATGTGAGTGGAAAATCAATTAATCTTTGATGTGTTAAAAACAACAACAATAATAATAAAAATAACAACAACAGCAAAAGTATCACCAGCATTTCATTAGCTTCATCATCATCATCTTTAGCTTTACAATCATTGGTTATTTTTGGACATTTATTAGCAATTTTAAGATTAAGAGTAAAATCATACATTTGTACATATACAACTGTGTATATGTAACAGTGTTACCAGTAGAGTTTTTTTGATTTTAAATAACCAGCTTCATTCTTCTACTGTGGGTATACTTTGGTCCTTTTAATGTTTATTTTATACTTTTTGAGTTTCCTTGTATATTACATATAATAAACAAAAGTACTTTTTAGGCAACAAAAAAGTACCAAATGTATTGTTTTCGTTGTTTATAAGAATATTGCTTAATTGAACAATACAAATAGAGAAACGTAAAAGTACTATGATATTACCTTTCTGTTTCATATTTAAAGATATACAACTATCTCGTGATTCGTTAAGGAAAGAAACATAATATTCATTAGAAACGCATGTTTTACAAAAATAAGTACTTTTAAAGGGAGAAAAGTACAAAAGAGCCTCTTATTTGTTGTTCTTTATTAAAAAGGCGTTCAATATTTACAAGAAATTAAAAAAGTATCAGTAGCACAAAGAATTATTACTTTAATATTTAGCGTCATCTCTCTAGGTTCTCAATTAAATGAAATTAAACAAGTACTTTTAAGGTAAATAAAAAAACACTTTTAAGGGAACTTCTTTGTTATTTATTAAACTTTACAATATTTTTAAAAAGTACCAATAGTGCAACGAAATAGTACTATTCTTAAATATTTATTGTTATGTCTTCAGATTTACAATTAGAAGAAATTGAAAAATTACCTTTTTGGGAACTAAAAAGACTCCTCTTTCTTATTTATCAGTAACGTAAAGTAAAAAATGCGTTTATGTCAAAGAAAAAGTACTAAAAACACTTTTTTGTTACATTAAACAATACAGAAAATGTAAAAGTACTAAAGGTGTAACGAAATAAAGTACAAAAAACTTAACAAAAAAGTACCAAAAAATTCAAAAAAAAAACTATTAAGTAAAGGAAAAAGTATCAAAAACTAATATTAAGAAGCACTTTTAGAGTAGTTTCATAGATAATAAGTCTTCAGATTTAAAGAGCGCTGAAATTAGAAAGTACCTTTAAAGGAACAAAAAAGGTACCAAAATGGTTTCCTATTCAATTTTGTTTGTTCACTTTTATGTTTCTACATCTACAAACATTTCAAAAATCAACAATGTCATTAAGACTTCTATAAAATTAAATTTTAATCATAATTATGAGCCTAAAATTCCTTTTTAAAGAGTATATTGTTTGTATAGGTGCTAGGCGAATAATGAACCAATTTCAACCATTTTCAATTGCGTTCGTCCTTCGGAAAATCTGCCAAATTTTTTAAAACAAATTTGTCTTATAAACTAAGGTACTAATAAAAAGTAGTATTTTTCGATGAGGCCTTCGGAAAATTAGTGGTTTGTGGAGGTTCCGTAATGGCCTTAGTGTGTTTTTTGTTTTAAAAAACTTTAAACAATGTATTGTATATAAAAAAAGTTTCTGCTTTCAATACAAACTAAGTCAATCTAATTTGTTATGTCCCTTTCTAGTTTAGGTTTTGAAAAAGATCTACAAATCTCTCACTTTTCCCTTGGAAAAATGAAAATTCCTGTTAACAGAAAGGAGCTTTTCCCAAATTTGGCAACTCTTATAAGTAGCCAAAAGTATTTGTTTAATTTTGCTGCTCTCATATCTCTACTCTGGTAAATATATATTTTTCAAAAATACTTTCTTTGAAAAACATTAATGATGTTTTATTGCATACAATAAACGAGTCCTGTGACAAGTGTACTCTGAGTAGTTGTGTGAGTTTCATAGAAAATGTATGAGTGCATTTGTGTATGTGTGTGTAAATGAGTAAATGTGTTGTTTGCCAAGGTATACAAACTGTGTATGCAGTAATTCTCAAAAGGATGTCATAACTTACTTCTCTTAATAATGACGAAGATGCTGATGATGTTGTAGATGAAGACGATGATTATAATGATGCTGGTTATATTTTATTTGTTTTCCTTATATTGTTTCATCTTTTGTCTTTTTATTTATTTATCAAAAATATACATACATATACTACAACAAACTGCACACATACTCATTACTATGCTCAACACTATAGCAACAACAAGAACTACTATAACACACATGTTCCCAAAATCAAATGTCTAAAACTACAAGTAGATTTTTGTTGCTATTGTAACTGTTGTTGTTTTAAGTGTAAGATGAGTTGACGATGATGCTGATGACGAGTGAATGAATGAATGTTTGTTTTGTTTTTATTCTCCCACTTTTTTCTTCTTATCCTTCTCTTGTTACCAGAAAAGGCGTATAAGTGTCGTTGACAAAATACTTGTAAGAAACAAAAAAGAGTTATTGTTTATTTTATAAATAACTAACTACTATAACTGTATGTTTGTTTGCTGCTTCTAGTAACGTGTTTGTAAGTGTCAAACATTACAACACCTAAAAGTAAATTGTTCATAAAAAAAAACAAAAAATCTCATATTAATCATAAGCCTTAGTGTAAAACTTACTCACAAACGTATGAGTGTTATTTAAAACTACAAGTCAAATAAAAATCCTCATACGTCATGTGGTGCTCTGCATAATTAATAACTTTTTTTTACAGAGCCAAGTAAGTAACAGAAACACAGTCCAAATGAAATGTCAATAATTGTCATAATCTGACAATGTCAAACATTTTAGTTGCACAATTTTAATATTTATTTGTATATGAATTTTTAAGTAGCAATTGCTGTATATAACACTTAATCTTCTAGTCACAAGAATTGTATGAATGTAGGTACTTCTATGTATATATAATATAAAAAACAATTATTTGTTTTAATATATTTTAAAAGTACGCTCCATTAAATTTAGTGCAAAATTGAATATAAGATATTGATATTTTTCAGAGATTAAAACCATACAACAGCAACAAATGAGGCCGAAAAATGACTTTAAATGTATTCTAAATCTCTAACTATTAGAATGATTTGCGACCGAGATAGACTACTCCGAGCGTTGTTCTGTCAATGCCAGACTATAGATTAGACTATAGACTAGACTATAAACTATACTATAGACTAGACTATAGACTAGACTATAAACTATACTATAGACTAGACTATAGACTAGACTATAGACTAGACTATAGACTAGACTATAGACTAGACTATAGACTAGACTATAGACTAGACTATAGACTAGACTATAGACTAGGCTATAGACTAGACTATAGACTAGACTATAGACTAGACTATAGACTAGACTATAGACTAGACTATAGACTAGACTATAGACTAGACTATAGATTGTAGACTAGACGTTAAACTAGACATTAGACTAGACTACTTGTCAAAAGTTGCTGTAAGTGTTAGGGTTACTGCAGTATTTTTCAATTTTATAAAGTACTGAAAAACGTACTAAAATACTGAATTTTCCATGTCTGCTAAACACTCTATTAATCAATTCCTTATATATTTAAACAATTAAAATTTCTTAAAAATTTCAATTATTTCCTTTTTACCTATCCTTTTTAATGTTATTAATTATAACTTTAAGAATAATGTAGTACATCATTAAAAATAATCAGTTACTCAGTAAGTATGTGAATGACTGACTCGACGTGTGTGAGTGCTAAACGTGAAAAGTGCAGAGAAAGTGCAATTAAAACTCAAACAAATAAGATATTAAATGTCAACTTTAAAAGGAACAGAGAAAACAAACCATACATAAAGCGAAATAATAAATTAGGAAGTGCAGTAAGGCAAGTTAATAGCTAGCGTATGTTTGGGACTAAAAAGCTTTAAACTTATGTCTAAAAAGTTTTCAACTATTGACAAAAAAGCTTTATAGTATTATTAAAACCTAAAAGCTTTATTAAATGTTTAGAAAATGGTTTAAGTCTTCACTAACTTGCAACTACTAAGAAACTACTTAGCAGTGTTTTTAACCAAAAATTTTAAGAAACTGACAAATTTATTCATAACTAAAGTGTTATATATACAGCAGATATTTGTTTGTGAATATGTGTGTTATCTAAGTGTAATAAATAAACACTGGCACTAAGTATAAAATTTTTCATGTTCAGTTGTATATTTACTTATGAATGACACAAGAGTTTTCTTAATTTCTTAAACTGATGCAAGTATGAATAACACAGCTTGTTTTCTTTTTCTGCTGCAGTTGTTTGTTTTAGAAATGCACAAGCACTCTATGTGTTTATACATATAGACATCCCCACACTCAATAACATTTATTATTGTATGTACTATGGACTTAGTAGATGTAGTAGTACTACTAGAAATGAATGCATACATATAGACTTGTAAAGTGAACAGATATTTGTTTAAAATAATTTACCTGTGTGCCATGAGTCGTGTTGTTTATTATAGTTTTTTTTTCTTCTCAGATTTTTTTGTTGTTTTTTAGTCTTGCGGACAAATTTCAAGGTCGAGAAAAGTATCACAAGGCCTTTTTTTCTTAGGCTTGTGGTTAAAGAAACAAAAACAACAAGAACTAAAATGAAAAGAAATGCAAAAATGTATACAACATATAAGCAAGATAATAAAAGTGACAATAACACAATAACTAAATGCATACACAGATACAATACATTTGTATGAATGTTGTGTGACTTTGTATTTATATACAAAAATTTTATTGCACAGAGAAAGTCTTATTGTAAAAACTTCAGTACCACTGTCATCATTATAATTATGTTTATTGTTGTTATACCTAATACTGCGCTTTATGCTTTTTTAAATTTTTTCTTTCTATGTTATTAAAAATTTAAGTGAATATCTTTTGTTTAATGCAAAATTTCAGGACAGTTTAAGGATTTAAAACATTCAGATTTGATTTAAAACGGTTTTTAAAATATTTCCTAAAATGTGATCAAATAATGAATTTTTAGAAATTATTTTCTCTTTCGGAGATCTTTACTTGATTTCTTTTAAATCTTCATTCAAGTGTTGTAAATGTCTTTTTCAGTTGTTTGTTAACTGTTAGTCTAGAAGGGTTGAGAAAATGCAGATGTAGATCTCATGTTTGTCACATCAGATGACGTAGTAGTAATACATTTCATCTGAGAGTTGATCTTAAGTGTCAACCACAGTATAGAACTTAGATACTGACAGCGTTCAGGGCATTAGTTTACCTTTATGACACACCTGAGATCTATTTTTGCATTGTTTATCGCATCTTATTGATCTTTCTATAGATTGAAATTAGACATTAGGAGTCTTTAAGTTGTTGATCGTGTTTTTAAATTTTAGCTTTTGTCTATGCTAGTCTGTTAACGAAAACATCATGAATGATCTAGTTACTAGATTCTACTTATTATAAAATGGTTTATGGTTGTCGTCATGTGTCTGCTCTAGAACTGCTTATTATGAATGACTCATTAACCAATTTTGATAGCAAAAGAATTACTGATCGTGATCAGTATTCGTAGAATTTGTGTATGTGTTAATTTAAAATAGAGGAGCTCAATATTGCCATTACATAGCACGCGTGATAGGGCAAGAAAATTCTGCTGACGCTAAATTGATACACATACAATATAGGTTTAATTCTTCTTCTTTTTATAATGAGCAATATCAGTTGGTTTGCTCTCAACTTGAAAAACAAAATCAAATCAGTTGCTGATCAGCACTTGTCGAAATACAACAGAAATACAACAACAACATTTTGAGAAAGCCAAATTAATGTAGGAGAGCATGGGCGAACAATTGATTGTGATAGATCCAATATTCGCATGGATCGTTTTAGTTTTTTCCATAATTTTAAACTGAGTTTACAATTATTGTTCCACGGTTTCAGTACAGACGATCCAGTGTTAACATATCAATTTTGCGTTTTAGTTGTTGTCATTACCGATCTGATCTTTATATAATTTGTAATTTGCACTCCCTTGTTCTTCTAATTCTGCATTGAGTCTATATTAGTTCACTTTATATATTTACTCTCATTTTGCAACTTTTCTGAGTTTAAGAATCTTCGAATTGATAATTATGATCATTAAGCGCTGACATTATGATCATTAAGCGCTGACATTATTATATGTTCAGATATTAAACTAGCGTGATCTTAACAACTCTAGCATCCAAAATTAAATCATACTTCAGTACTTCGAAGGAATTTAAGAGCGAACAATGTAAAATGTTTCTCATTCATCTTATTCTCTGCATTTGCATGTAACATCTTATGACATTCCATATTCTCTCCTTTTCCTCGTTCTGCGGCTATAAGTCAACAAGGAGTAGATCCTCATTATCGATCACGTAAAGATCTTTAAGAAAATTCCTAAATATGTATGAATATATTGCATTGTAAATAATATCATCCCCCTGGGGGCATGTAACCTTGGCGAGACCTCCGCCTTGGCGTTATTGCAATCCCGGGGTATAAAGAGGTGCCCAATGCCTCCAGTCTGACCGGGACTGAAAAATTGGCTGTTTCAGTCTACTATTTGGCTTAGTCCTTCTATAGATTGACAGAGGTCAGACCAGAGCACCGCATAATCTGGTACTACGGGTGACCAGTTGCCGCAGGACTATGTTCTGGCTGGTCAGTTGGTTGAGGTTCCTTCGGGATCCACGTAGTGGCTGTGGTTTAAAGCCAAATTCGCGGGAAGAGTAAGTGGCGGTTAAAAGACTGATGATAATAGTCAATATTTCGGGATAAGTTCGGTGCTATTGCCGAAAATCAACAGACACCCCACAGAGGAGTGACTGTGGGACTAAGCGTTGGAAATGGGTTGAAGTCAATTGTATATGATACGGAATGAATGTAGAGGTATGCGGGCGTCATCCATCCGTATATCTAAATGAGTGTGTCGTATGTTTTTCTCTATGAATGTGTCGAATAAATGAGATGTGTGCTGGGTTGAATTATGATGGATGAAAGGTATCATATACAAGTGATACCGATTAATTTTCCTTCCTTGTCCAGATATGTTCAGAGTTTACTCTGTTCATATCAGACTTGCCACAGCGTGTCACTGTGAGTAAGAACAATGTCTTTTGATGGATCGTGCTTCGGTCAACCGGTTACGTCTCTAGGTGCTGTTGCCGAATCAACAGAGCCATAGTAGTGTGGTTGTCTTTCAACGTGACTACTTTGGCAAGAGATTAGATAGCTCGAGTACTCCAGCAAAGTACTTGCGCATGGACCGGTCATAGCCAATGTGAAAAAATTGCCACCTGAGTCTTCATTGAAGACAAAGGGGCGATGGTAGATGGTTCTCAAGTCTACCCTGTGGATGAAAAAGACCATCATGAGATAAGGCCGACACGGCAGATGCTCACGTTAAAACTCTCGACAGTCTGTAAATAATATCAATAGTACTTTTTCTGAAGTTATGCTCAAAGAATTTACATTAGAGTGTCGTGATGTGCAGTCATAAAAGTTCAATGCTGTGATCTTGAATCAAAATATTTTATGATATATAATTCATTAATTTAACAATTAATGAAAGTAATTATTGTTATTAAAAAAACTTAATATATTTAAATTGTTTAAAAGCTTTAACTCAAACGTATACATTTACTTAAACCACCTAATATACATACCTACTTACATATGCATACAAATACATACTACTTCAACAATCCAAAAACCTTAATAAATACATATTGGTTTAGATTTGTGTTAGTTTTATACAATTGTAAATGTAACTTAGTGTTGTTCTTCTACAAAAACATTAATCTAACTATCTATCACTTTGTGTCTACCCCTCCTTCTACCACACCATCTTCCACCTGTTTTCTTTTGTCACATACATTTTACTTGTAAGTGTATGTATGTGTGTGTGTGTTTATGTATTTACAGCTTTAAATTATACATGACTTACATTAATTTAAAATTCGTCAAGATTTTTTATTCATTAATTTATTTATATGTATGTATGTGTTCTTGCAATGTCTATAGAAAATAAAAGGAAAAAAATCAAGAGAAATAAAGAAGAAAAAAATATTGTGTTTATCAAGTCTCTGGAGAAATGTTAATTTAAAGTTAAAACGTTTCATTTTGTTTCGTGTTTGTGTTAATGTCTATTTAAGTGTATGTGTGGGATATATTTACACATGTTTGTGTTTGCGTGTTATTGTCTTGCACCTTGTAGAGCAAAAGTAGATTGTCGCTTAAAAGATCGTTGGATGGATGGTTGGTTTGATTTTGGCAGACGACTATTGTGTTACACATGTTGTTCACCAGTTGGTTTACAGTTGTGTTCAATTAAGCAGCAGTAAGTGATTGTTTAGAAGGTGTATAAGAAATTAGTAAACAAAAATTAAGTGAATATAAGCAAGTTGTCTTCTATGGGTGAAATTATAACATTAAGTTTGTAAGGTTACATACACTGTACATTGCAAAATTAACTCACTAATATTGAACTTTTGGTAAAATATTTTGCATCTAGTTTTACATTCTCTACTGTATAGACAGACAATCAAACTTACGTATAAGGATATCATTTCATGTAAATAAGTGATTTTATTATATGTATTTTTTTTTTATTTGCCACTTGCCACCACATAAAAAAAGAAGGAAAAAAATTATAAGATATGAAAAATGACTTTTTATTTTGTCATGTTAAAAAAAATATATACAAACATTTACCCAAACTTGCACACACTCATATACACCTATTCAAACATACATGTGTGTATGTGCATATTTTAAAGAAGCTCAAAGAGAAGAAATTGTATTTGTATATGAAAACGTTTTTTTTTTCATTTCTTATTTAATATAACTTTATATGAAGGTTTGCTAAATACAAACTGTCAGTCATATATTTATACACATACAAACATATGTATATATGTTTAAAGGTATGTGTAAGTTACATTCGCATGTGTCTGTCTGTCTGCCTACCTTGTGTGTAGTGTTTACTTTATATTTACATACAACAATTTTCACTTTCATTTGCTGTAGAATATATATATTCTTTTTTTAATTTCGTTATCAACATTTTCATGTTGTAACATCAAATATTTGAATTTCAATTAACAATAAAAATTCATTTTTTTCTTTACTTTTCGTTTGTTGTTAAAAGGTTTCAATATATATATTTTTTTAATACTTTTCGGCTACATATTTATTTAGCTACCTTCCTAAATATTACTTTATTTAATAGTGTTTATTATGTGTAAATTTTTACAAGAATTTTATAGCAATAAAATAAACTTTAAGCGATTATTGGTTATAAATTGCAGATGGTTAAAGTTTATTTAGGAAACCCTAAAATATTTATTAGGTAATTTACGAAAAGTTGAATTGAAAAGTTTGGCATGAGAAACTTTTGTGAAAAGACAGGAGATAAGAAGACGAAAAAATACTCGCTTTTTGTCGACTAAATATCGCTTAAGAATCTCTTTTTTTTATTACATTGAAAGAATCCGTCTTATTAATGTTGATCAATGAAGATGGTTTCTAATAAGACTCTATTCTAAAGAAGAGAAATTTTATTAGACTTCGTATTATTTTATAGAAGAGAAGTCTAATCATAGAAAGTCTATTTACTTCATTATTTTCTATAGAACGCTAATCTATTCTACGAAAAATAATTCTAATCAGATTTCATTCTAATCTATAGAAGTGAAGTCTTAACACACTTCCTTTTATTCTATAGAAAATAAGTCTAATCAGACTTCATTATATTCTATAGAAGAGATGTCTAACCAAACTTCAATTTATTCTATAGAATTCTAATCAGACTTCATTCTATTCTTTAGAAGAGAAGTCTAATCAGAAGTCTAATGAGACTTCATTCTGTTCTATAGAAAAGAAATTCTAATCAGACTTGATTCTATTCTATAGAAGAGAAGTCTAGTCTGACTTTATTCTATTCTATAGAAGACAAGTCTAATCAGACTTCATTCTTTTCTATAGAAGAGAAGTCTAATCGGACTTCATTCTTTTCTATAGAAGAGAAGTCTAATCGGACTTCATTCTATTCTATAGAAGAGAAGTCTAATCAGACTTGATTCTATTATATAGAAGAGAAGTCTGACTTCATTCTATTCTTTTAAAGAGAAGTCTAATCAAACTTCACTCTATTCTATAGAAGATAAGTCGAATCAGACTTCATTTTATTCTATAGAAGATAAGTCAAATCTGACTTCATTCTATTTTATTTAAGAGAAGTCTAATCAGCCTTCTTTCTATTCTATAGAAGAGAATTCTTATTAAACTTCATTCTACTCTATAGAAGAAAAGTCTTTCAGACTTCATTCTATTATAAATAAGGAAAGTGTAAACAGATATTATTCTATTTTATAGAAGAAAAGTGTAATCAACCTTCATTATATCCTATAGAAGAGAAGTCTAATCAGACTTTATTCTGTTCTATAGACAAGAAGTCTAATCAGATTTCATTTTGTTCTATAATAGATAAGTCTAATCAGACTGCATTCTATTCCATATCAAAAATGCTTTATCAGACTTTATTCTATTCTAATGAAGAGAAATCTTATCCGACTACATTTTATTCTATAGAGGAGAAGTTTATTCTATAGAAGAAAAGAAGAGAATCAGACTTCATTCTCTTCTATAGAACAATTTTCTAATCAGACTTTATTCTATTCTATAAATTAGAAGTCTAATCAGTCATAGAACACTATAGAAGAGACTATGTTCTCTCTAATACATGAGAAGTCTAAGAAGTTCATTTTCTTCTACTGAAATTAATTTTCATTATTTTTAAACATTTATCAAAGGTTAATAGAACAAATTCTGTATAAAAATTTGATTTATAAACTTTGGATAAAAGTATATGAAAATATTTTAAAATTCTTATAAAATGGGGTTGAAATTGTTTCATACTTTCTACATTTATTATTGAAATAATCGTTTAATGAAATATATTTTACTAAAATATTCAAATCCGAAATAAACATTTAAAAAATAACAATAAATAGATGTGCAAATACATATGTATTCATATAAAATAAATATATTTGAGTTTGAAATATAAATATACATATTTGAAATATTTAAACGGAAATCTCTAAAAGTCATAAGTAAAATTTATTCCATACAATCAAATGGTACAACAATACAATATTCAATACATACACACACAGCCACAATATACAAAAAAAAAGGAAACTAATAAATTCATATCATGTTGTACTTTGAACTTTTAACAATCTTGCCTTAATTTGAATGATGTCTTTTTCTTTTCCATTGTCCTAAGGTTATAATATAAAGTGACCCATTTTGACAAGGAAAAGAAAAAGATTCACAATAATAATAATAGAAATAAAAAACTTGATTTTTTTGTAGCAGAAACCATTTGACAAAAAATTTCAATTAAAAAAAACTCTTTTAAACCATATTCCACTTAGGTGCCAAAGTTCAATAAAGTGTTAATGAAAGAAACGAAATTTTGTATAGAAATTAAATTTCTTGTTGACAAAATAGAAACATAAAATAACAGAAATAACAGAAAATAGTTTACTAATTGGCCAAAGAGTAGATTGTATACTTGAACTTTTTCTTTTTTGTTTTCTTATTTAGAGATTGAATGTTGTTATTAATGAATTAAAATCCATTTAAAATAATTAGTATTAGAGTATTTTTTGATTGGATTTTTGTTTTGTGCAAATGCCTTAATTTCTATAATGACAATGACAAGAAAGAAATGCATACAATTAAAAGTCAATTTATAAATTGCTCTAGTTTTCTCAGACCTTTGCTGCAATTTTCATTACCATGAATGTCCCTGCATCTTGAATGGAAAAAGTATAATTTTGTTTCTGCTTTTTTTCTTTTTTATTCTTCGTTTTTTTTTGTCGTTTTGGCACAACAACTTTGTTGTGAATTAAAGATTGTACAATATGCTAGTTGTTAAATGACAGTTTACAGGTGCTGATTATTGATTCTATGCACATGACTTTTCGTTCTGGTTGCTGTTGTTGTTGTTATTGCTGCTTTTGGTGTTGTGTTGTGTTCAATGTTGCAGCATTTAGACTTTCTGTCCAGATTGTGCAATGTAATTAAAATTATTTCGCATCATATCATTTCGATTATATCGAAATTGCTTTAGCCTGGCAAATCATTAGCACGTACATAATTATTAAGACTGTCAGTCGATCTAGTTATGTGACAGACTGTTTGTATGAATGTTTCTATGTTTATGATATCCCAGTGGTTTTTTAGGGAGTCAATGTACAATTTACTTAGAAAATTTCAATTTTAAACTAAATGTCCTTAAGTTATCTAGATAGTTAAACAAACAAGTAAAACTGCACCTCAGAAAGTATTTATTTATCTGAATATTTGTAATTGAATTTAGAAAATTCAATTACATATCCCAAAAAGTGATTTTGGTCTAAATACAAACACCATTTCGGTTTTGTTTCTTTAAATTGCAGGTCTGTATTTACTGCAGTTGAGCTGCTGTTCCCTCCTGAACACAATTGTTTTAATTCTAATAGAATTAACAATGTCAATACAAATATCATTACAAATACAAAAAAATAATAATCATAAATATTTAACAATAATTGAAAAGCATAAAAATATTTATATAAATTCAATAAAAATATTTACACAAACTGTATGTACTTATGCTTAAATAATGTACGTATATTAATATGAAGCTTTAAAATAACATGTATACTCAGCAAAAGTAAAACGAAGTACTTCCAAAAGAATAATATTTTTCACCACTTCAAAAGTAGCACTAAGTGCATTTTTGTACCTTCCGTTGAAGTGATGTTTATTGACGTCCAAATAAGCGAAAAGAATCCATTTTTTAATTTAACGAGGATGTACATATATACATCAAATCCGAAGAAATAAACCTAGGCCTCTATCCGGCCTGTTGTGAGCTCCTTAACCAGTGCCTCAGGTGGGAATCGAACCCATCACCTGCGGTCTACCAGACTAGAACTCTAACCACTAACCTACCGGAAGCCACTAAACGAAACCAATTTTATTTTGGATTTAATAAAAAATGCAAACATAAAATTACTTCCTGAGAATGACTTCAAAAGTAGTGAATTTGGAATCAAATAAAAAGGACATTCCTCCTATGGCAAGCCTGTGTTAAAATCTTAGCTTCTTCAGGTCTTTTTCAGTCTTTCCATGGAGTAAATTCTACTTCTTTTTCGGTTCTTTAGAACGTCTTTTTTTGCTGGGTACATACGACAATATATTAACTAAACCACGTAAGTGGTAAAAATGCTATGAATTTACTTATACAATAGCATTTTAAGTTATGTCCTTTAAAGTAAGTGCTTACCACTAATACTTACAAGTAATTAGTAAAGGGTAGTTGTTATTACATGAATAAGGACTAATTCATTAGAAAGTTTTTAACTTTAAACTACATCTATGTAATTCAAAAGTATGTTGTTAGATATGTAATTACAATTGAAAATCATTACATAGTTTTTGCTGGGAATAATTTCCTGCTACAAAAATATTTCAAAAGTAAAGCATAAAGAGCTGAAAGGTATTCAAAATAGAGAACAAATAGTTGAACGAGCCAATATTTGAACTATGAAGCGGATAGGACAAAATTTCTCAAATATTTGTAAATATTTCTTAAAATATATTGGCCGATCGTTGTCATAGTGAAATATTACGAGTTCATAATATTTCACTAATTACACCAAGATGTATTCGCTGCGATGGTGTGGTCCGTTTTATGCATAAACAAGTTCTTTGAGTCCCACCAATTCGAGTATTTTCTATGTTTTGTTTTTGCGGCCTTCAAGCGTTGTCATCGTAAAATATAACACTTTGATGTCTGGGCGCTTATCTTATCTATAAAGCAATTAGATGCATCCGTTACAGATTCTCTGTGATAGCTCCTAAAGAATCAAATTCATTACAGATTCAAATGCATTACAGATTCAAATGCATTACAGCAAATGCGTTACAGATTCCCTGTGATTCCTGTTTAATTACATGCGTTCTCTTACGCTTCCGGTTAACACAGTCTGATAGAAATTCCAAACGGAATGACAAACTTATATAAACCCTTCCCAAAAAGGGAATTATGAACCTGACTATTAATAAAATTCTGTTTAAGAAAACTTCTTTTGTTAATTTAAATAAACAACCTTATCTTAAACATACATACTAAATAATTAAACAAAACGGCTAATACTATCTAAACCCTCTCGAAAAGACAAACAAATACAACAGCTTAAAAACAAATTGACACTATTTACATTACAAGTTAATTTACACAATTATATTTGCATTACAATGTCCACAATTAAACCGGAAATGAAATTTGTACACACAGATAGATAACTTAATAAGTATGCATTTGTTTGTGTGTGTGCTTGTGTATGTGCTTCGAATGCCGGCAGTTATTTAAAATTATTATTGTAGAGTTCAAATAACTGATAATACATTGCAATTATTTATGCAAAAGATGAAAGAATGAACGACAATCTTCTTTAAAGACACATAAAATAAAATTGAACAATAAATTGACTGCGTTAGCTAGCAATTGTACAAAAAAAAGAAAACCTAAAACAGATTTTTCATGTCATATTGGAAATGTCAAATAAGTTTGACAAGTAGATCGTAGTAGTCGTATATTCAATTAGAACACAAGCATCAAATAACAATATTGGTCTATTATTAAAATTGTCTATTTTCCTAACTTTTCGTTTCGTTTTTTTTTTTTTTTGCCTATTTTTACTGGCAGTTTGTTTGCTTTTTTTTTGTCTCTCGCTTCCTTTAGTATTTGCGACCAGTGTTCATTCCAATGTTGGTTCATTTTTAGCCTTCAATTTGTTTAACCCACTTTCTTATATTCATATCAATTTCAACACAAACAAAATTTTTTTAGCTTTTTTTTTTTTGATTTTTTTGCGAGGCTTACAAATATGGACAAGCAGAAAAACAAACTGAACAAACTTCTTCATCCAAAAAAAAAGCTACACTTATACATAAATATGAATGTTTGTAAATGTATAAATGAAATGAATGGTTGGCTGACTGGATGGATAGATGACTGTTTGTTAGCTTATAGCAGGCAAGAGTTACATCAAAGTCATCACAATTGCTGACAAGTTGATGCATCGGCCTCTTGGGGGCCACACAGTATAAAATTAAATGTCAAACTATCAGCAGATTACAGCTTACAGTTGCATGCATACAATTCACACAAGTAATACTTTATCGTTCTCATCGTCATCATCTTCATCCTCATCATAGACGTATTTGTCGGCCTCCATTTTAGTGGTAATGGTAATGGTGGTGGATACTCTTCCTCCCTTACATCATGCTCATAGTCATCGTCTTAGATTTCTTATTTTTTGCCATCTTTGTTTTGGGTTTTTTTTTATGAAATTTCTCATAAATTTTATACAAGTTGTTTTTTTTTGTCATTTTATTTTTTGTTGCTTCATAAACCGTTATTCGTTTTTTTGCACTCTTTTTGTATCATTGTAATAAACGTTATTATTGCTGTTGTTGTTGTTCTTATATTTGTTGTGTTTTAAAGGATATGGTAAGATGATGCACTGACTCTTGTTGCTCTCATCTTTGAACTTTGACTAAATTGATATTAAAAACCAAGAATGTTTGTCGTTCTATGTATTTGTATGTATTATACAGGGATACAAAAAGCAACAACAACAACTACTACTACAGCAATGAAAACAAATATGAAAAAAATTTAACACAGATAAACAAATTCAAGCATACACTTGCATAGACACAAACAAACACTTGCTTGCAAGTTCAGAAGATGAAACAAATTAGTTTTTTTTCTTCGTTTCTTTAATAAAAATATAACAAATTATTATTGCAACAACTGTTGAAATGATAAATGTGAACAAAAATATTGCAAAATTTATTAACTTAATTTTAAAAATATTTTTTGCTTTAAGATATAAGAATCGTCTTTTACATTAATTAGCTTATGGGGATATCCTTATTAAAAAAAATATAAATAATTATAAAATGTTTATTAAAACATAACTTTTCCTTTACTCTTATATGTTGCTGTTTTTCTTTTTTTATAACAGCCATTATGTTTAAGATATAATAACTATACATATATAATTATAATTAAATATTTCTCTTTCCTCTGTGAAATAGAAAAAAAAAATAAAAACAATAACCTAATAAGAAAGAGTACAAAAGTAAAATGTATAAAAGGAACCGTATGTCAAAATGTAATAAATACTCATTTGATATTACTTAAGATCTGTAGAAAATTTATGATTTTAAAGCGCAATTAAAAATGTTGTTTGTTTTTTGTACAAAATTGAAATGTATTTTGTAGTAAATTTTTAGTACAAAATTATAAATTCTGATGCAAAATTACTGTTTGTTTGGAACAAAATCCTAGCAAAAACTCGGTAATAACTTTTGAATGTCTACTATCTACCGTCTGCATTACTTAGAAGTACTCTAGTAATGACTTTCTTTTAACTTTATATAGAAGTACTTTATTTTTTAGGCTTTGTTATTTTGTTTGCATATTTTATTACATTTTCTAACGAACAGAAGCAACTGTTTCGTACCTACATTGGCACCTTTTTATTATTAAAAACAAAACAACTTACTCAACCACTTCTTTGTAAGCGAAATTGCAAATAGTTCTTGCGAGGATGGAAGTGGGCATCACCATGTTTAAATAATTAATTAAAATGTTAGTGAAAAAGTAGTGAAAATATGTTTTAGCAGCATTTTAACTCATTACTTTTGAATTCAAGTTTTTCCTAGGTTTTAAATTAAATTATTTTAATAAAAAAAATTTGTAGAAAATTCGAGAGATTCTAAAACCCAAAATGTTTGTACAAAACTGTAGATTCTGATAAGAGATTTTAGAATTCGTTGGCAAAGATATAATAGTACTGATCTCAAGATATGTAAAAATATGGGATCAGAACTTTTAAAAATATTGAAATTTTCACATTTATTGCATTTTAAAACTTAGAAACGTTCTATGTATGTCAATGTGTCTGATAAAATATATTTTATGAAAAGATATCAGGATCTTTGTGATTTAAATCTTCAATAATTCACTCAAATATACTTGACTGTACTGGATTTTTGCTTATGTTTCTTTATAGGATGATTTTGTTGATTTATGAAATAGAGTCTATTTATAGACATTTCATAGATATAGGGAGTTTTCATAAAATGGATTTAAACAAACATACAGACGGACAGACATAGAAATGGACACACAGACAGATGGATAAAGAAACTACTTTACTGATTGAAGGACTATTTTTCACGAAATGTATAAAAATTGTTTTGACATTCAATTCTTCTTCAAAAATTCACATTTATACCAAACAAATTTTTGAGGTTTTTTTATTAAATTTTAATTTTATTGTGTGAAGGACTATTCTCTTTGACTTCCATCTAATATTAAATTTTTCTTCAAAAATTCACATTTATACAAAAAAAATTTCATATTTTTTATTCAATTTAGTGTTTTTTGCTAATATATTTTTATTTTTATTTGAAAAAAAAATCCAAACAATTTTAAAAACATTTTTTTCTGTTACAAAAAAAAAAATCGTATTTAATTAAGAAATTAATATTTAATTTTTGGGCAAAAATTTATCAATTACAAAATGTTTTCAAAAACTCTTCTAAATACAAACTCAAAGCACAAGTATGATTTTTTTTCACAATTAAACATGTAAATATATTTCTGGCTTAGAATATTTTTTGCATTTAATTTGTTCCATCAATTATTTAGCTAAACTACTAATAAATAGAGTAGAAATTATGCAAATGTTAAAATTGCATTTGAATTTTTAATGTAAAACAAAGACCAATAACGATAATCAACAATAGACGTATGAGTAATGTAAATTTACTAGTAATTTAAATAAATATTTATAATACGCCACCTAGCACAAAATAATAAATAATTTATATTAGAACACAACTGTTTTTGTATAAATTACAAAAATGTTATTTTTTGATAATAAATAAATGACAATTATTTATAAATTGTACAAATACAAACAAACAAACTAACAAACACATGCAAAAAAACAAGTAGGAAAGTATAGTCGGGCATGGCCGACCATATGATACCCTACACCATGAGTATATTTTTACAATTTTTACTTTTATAAATTTTTTATTTTTTGTAAAGAAACTTTTATGTTGAATATTACCATAATTCCAAAATATTTAAGCCATTAATTGATAAAAAACTAAAATTTCTAAATGAGGCTTTATATAGGTCAAATATGGGCCGATCCTCGGTAAATTTGGGAAAAGGATATATTTCTAAATAACAGTTAGTTTTGTTGAGTTTCATTGCGATACAAATGGTTTTAAGTAAATTTTAGACGTTTAAGTCATTTTTTGAAGGGGGGTTTGTATGGGGGCTAGGGTCAAATATAGGCCGATCCTTACGAAAATCTGCAGTATCATTTATACTTATATAAAACTTATTTGTGCCAATTTTTAGAGAGATAGCAGAATATTTGACGTAATTATAGCATAAAAAGTTCAAATCGGGAGGTACGGTTGTATGGGGGCTAGGTGAAATAATGGACCGATTTCAACCATTTTCAATAGGCTTCGTCCTTGTGCCAAAAAACATGCTTGGTCCAAATTTCATCAAATTATCTTGAAAATTGCGGCCTGTACCTTGCGCACAAGGTTTACATGGACAGCCAGCCAGCCAGCCAGCCGGACAGACGGACGGACGGACGGACATGTCTTAATCGACTCAAAAAATGATTCTGAATCGATCGGTATACTTTAAGGTGGGTATTGGACCAATATTTTTGTATGTTACAAACATCAGCACAAACGTATAATACCCTCCCCACTATAGTGGTGTAGGGTATAAAAATGAAACAAAAAAGAGAAAAACATAATCAAACCAACTAATGATTTGTATGCCGTAATTAGACAGTTATTAGTTAGTTGTGAATAAACAATTGTTTAGGAATAGAAAAATAACAACAGATATGCAAATGTATATACACATGTACATTTATATGAGTATCTGTGGAAATATGAATATGCGTTTTATATATGCTAAATATTTAGGCATAATTGTTGCAAGTATGTAAGAGTGTGTGTATGCATACTTATTAGTGGTTGCAACAAATCAATTTGTATATACATACTTACATATGTACACTTATTTATACACACACAAAAACATACATATATGATGTTAATGGAGCTTTATAAAAACAGACGTTATGCACAACAAGGACACTCACATGTAAACGCACGCATACATAATATTAACAAAAGAGGAAGAGGAAACAGCTATAGCAGTTGTAGCAAAATAACAGCAACAACAACAGCAGTTAGTATGCTTTATACATTAGTTTAAAACTCTCTTAAATATTCTCTTATTATTAAACAATAAATAAATATTCATATATTCATTTCGCAACATTTTTTTTAATTTCATTTCTGTTGCTGCTGCTGTTGTTGCTTTTGTGTGTGAAAAATAATGCGTATCACATGATATGATGTGAAAAATGTTGTTGCTTATTGCACTATATTTTGTTATTTTGTATAGTTGGTGGTGTTGTTAAAATTCTCTTCCTTTCATCCTAACACTGTCGGCAATTGCTTTTGAGTTAGTTGTGTGTGTGTGTGTAAAATATTTATCTGTTTATTTGTGTGTGAGTGTAGTATTTTACCTTAAATGGAAAACACCACAAATGCATTTAATTGCTCATGTTGCCTGTCCTGTCTCACTCTTTACTTCATCACATTCCTTTCCTCAACATTATGGGGCCAGTTTTGTGATATGAATTTTGCAATTTTGTTTTGTTTTATGTATTTCTTTTAGTGCAATTGTTCTTTGCTTTTACTTTGTTGTTTTTACAAGGTGTAAAAACTACTGACGTAACGTAGAAAAGCAAATAATAAAAAATTTAAAACGCCAACGTATACAACACAACTCACACACATACAGCTCGGAACCAAGGCGAACAAAATAACGTGTTGTTAACAAGCCAAATGCCTTTAAGAGCTTTTTTTTCATCTTGTTGGTTTGTTTTTCATTCCTAGCAGCAACAATGATGGGAGGTGTAAAGAGTTTATCATTACGTTTGTAACATTTTGGTATAGAGGACCTAGACAGATGAAGTTTAGAACTATTTTTTGATACGATTAGCATTATAGGAAAGGATCTTGGGAATAAACATTTTCTAAAATTTTCTTTAAAATATTTGTTATTGTAAATAGTTCTAATCGATTAATTAGAAATTAATTACAAACAAAATATCAATCTGTCCTTCCGTCATTCAATTGACATACATTAAAAATCCAGACAGTATTAGTTTTGGAAACAAAAATATTACAGAAGTATTCTCTTATTTTCAGAAATCCTTTGTCTAGAAAATGCGCTAAATCAATGAAACAAATTTTAAAGCAAAATGTCCGTCCTTCCAACGTTAAAAATTTACAATTATAAAAAATTTAAATAAAATGTAAAAATTTTCTACATAAAATCATCAAAATTATTAAAGGAGGGTATATAAAAGTCGTTATAGTGGAAAATAATACTTTTACATATTTTCTTCTTTTTTTTTTGTTGTTTTTGTTTTAAATTTTTGTCGAGAGTTGAGTTGAGTTAAGCAGTGTCGTGTTGTGTTTGTTTGTTGATTTAGATAGAAATGAATGACTCTTGACTTGGTGTTGGCTGACTAGCTGGCATTACTTGTGGACAACAGCAACAACATCAACAACAATAAAAACGAAAATAGTAAAAAATGCAGCAAAAGCGTTAAGCAAAAAATGATATTAATATATTGTTTATACTTAAAATAAAAAAACTTATAAAAATTAAAAACACAACACTTGCTCTGCTTTGTTTCGTTTTTAACATTTCAACTTTCCTAAAGTATTTGTGTCTGTTTAGTGTGTTGAAAAATACATAAACACACAATACCTACAAATGTAGGCAAACATTTATTACAAACTTGCATGTGTTAAAACAAATCTACAAAAAAAAAAATAAAATACATGCACAACATGAAATGCTTTAATGCACAATTACAACAAAAATAAACAAACAACAACCAAAAATTATACATTTCATTTTCTTGTTCTTTAGCTCTTTCAATTTAAAGCCGTTTCTCACCAACAAAGCTTTGACCCAGAAAGTGCTCAAATACACATACCAACAAACATATAAAAAAAAGCTTTTCTATTATTGTTATTATTTTTATTATTTCTTCTCTATTCTGCATTGTTGTGTGTACAAACTTGTGTAAGTAATGAAAATAATGTTACATATTCTAACATTCGAAACGCATACTTACATATGTATATAAATATAAACACACATTCACATATAAATATGTGTATATATGCGTGTGTTAGTATGCGTATTGTTTTAAATGTAGCCAAGAATTTTCGCCACTCGTACAAGTGGCGAACAATACAAATAAATAAATAAAGAAACCAAAAAGATGACAACAACTTTTGCAACATTAATAACAACATCAACAGCAGCTGTAACTGTAACTGTGTAACAGCTCTAGTCTTGATGTGCAATTTTAATTTGACAACAACGATTAAATAATCTCTCTGTTGCAAACAGTCAATCAATATTTCATATTAACAACAACACTAACAAGCAGACAGACATGTCAGTGTAAAATCTTATAGACAGACTGTTTTGAATTTTATATTTACCAACTCATTTTATATGCATTTATACATGCTATCTAAAACACACACACATACATACACTTGCATTTCATAAACATTATCCCTTTCTAATGAATTCGCAAATATTATAGATTCATGTTCACATGAGTTTTTCATTTTTATTTGCAAATGTTTGTATGTATGTATAACATCCAAACATAAATGTTTCTTTTTTTTGGTTTCTCTCTCTATTTTGTTATTTATTCTTGTTATCTTTGTTGTTTTTGAGGTTTCTTTTTTTTGGTATTTTGGCAGACATAAATTTATTAAAAATGCTGACGTCACAAAAAAAAAAACATATACACATACATAAAGTCCTTGCACTCATAACAAGACCTAATTTATTATGGGATCATGTGTATAAAAATTGCAACCAACAATAATAGAAGAAAAAAACACACGAAAAAGAAGGCTTTTGTAAATCAATTATCAAAATTGAGTTTTAAGAGATGAATCTACAGAAAGAAAAAATTTAAGAAAAAAAAACTCATACAAATACCCTTATAATATACATTTACACCTAAAAATATGCAGAGTTGTAAAGTAAAATAAACAATTTTAAGAGATAACGAATAGGAGAGAGAGAGAGTAAGTCAGAACTCTCTTTATTACAGTTATTTGGTAGAAGTACATTTTCTCTTTTAACATCACTTAACGAACTTGTTTTGAAATGGTTAAAATTTTGTAATCATCTTACTCTCAGTTACTCTTTAGAATTTAGGACTTTTGAGGACATTTTCTTCAAAAATTGGGTAGAAAAATTTGTTTAATACTTCATAACAAACAAAATCTCGAGATCATCTAATCTGGGACCTATTATGAAAGGACCCAAAAAACTTAACACAAAATTGTATAATTGAACTTTAAAATCTGTATAGTTACAGGATAAGATCAAATAACTTTTATATTTAAGTTTGATGTGATGTGCAAAAGTCGTGGGAAAATTGTAAGTGATTCAAGTTAAACCAGATTTGAAACAGAATTAATTGAAGGACAGATGAACCTTGTATATTTGATAATGAAATATTTGTTAATTGATTATTTAGGTAATGCAAAACTTTAAAAAAAATATGTTTATCATTATAGGACTTTTGAACTAGTATTGCTGACAACAGCAATCAAAATTTTAATAACAAAGTGAAAAAACTTATTTAACTATTTGCTTAAACAAATAGCATACTTTTGGGCTTTAAGGAAATAAAAAGTAGCATATTTTAAGGCTTATATAAAATATAGTAAAATAAGAATAAATAAACTCCTAAAGGCGCCAAATACTTAAATATATTCCCTTAAAACCTCACACAGAATTTAAACTTAATTATCCTTTAACAATATTCTTATCCTGCTACTAAGCTACTCTTCTTACAAGTAAAACTCTAAGAGCAAAAGTCTACAACAAAGAGTTATGTTTCGCAAAAAAAGCTCTTTTTAGAATAATTTCTTACAAAACAACAGGAAAACTAAAATAAATACGCAGCATTTTTATTAAAACTTTCAACGAAAAAAAAAAAAAAACAACACAACTCATAAACTGTAAACAGTTGACTTGTTATACTCTTAACATGCGCAAACATTACAACACTATACGAGACAACAATAAAGAAAAAAAAGCTCCACCCGAACTACACACATTCGAATGAAAGCGAAGCACTAAAAGGAAATGAAAGAGAGTAAATATAACAACTAACACATCTCATTTATGGGGCGATGTTCTTAATTTAAGGAGAATCCAAAGAAAAAGTAACCAAAACGAACACACGAACGATTTCATGACAATTAAAAATAAAAACACACACACATACAAAAAAAAAACCGATACTCATTGTGCTCGCTTTACTCGAGGCTTTAAGTAAAACAGCTTTTCGCCATGTGTGGTGAAAATCAGTCATAACGAGAACGTCAACGGGTACTGTGTGCGTAGATAAAAAATTCGGGGAAGCTGTACCGCGAGTGGAAAAAAATATAAATTTTAAAACACACATACAAAAGTTATAATGTGGAAAGCAAAAAAATATAGATGAAAAATGAAAGAAAGAAAAGAAATATATAATCAAATCAGTAGAAAATTTGCAAAAATTTTAATAAATAATTTAAAAAAATTGAAATATTGCTAAAGTGTAATCAAAATTTCAATCAAAACAATAGAAATTCAAAAGAAAAAAAATAATAATATAAATATAAATAAATCTTTATTAAGAAAAATTTTAAAGGAAAAAAATCCAACTGAAAAAAATGTTAAACGTAAAAAAAATAAGAAAACGCCTGCTGGGAGTAGAAAATGAAAAATACAATAAAAAAACAACAAATACCTATACATACAACTAAAATAATCACCACACACTTATACACTAACACACAAATACATTTAAACAAATACCAACACAACAGAACAGAACTAACTAGCAAATCTTATACATATGTTTGTAATAAGCAGAAATATCTTAAATTGTGACAGCAGCAGCAGCTATAGCTACAAAAAAGGGAAAAACACAAGAAAAATATTCAAGAAACTGAAAGGATTTTTTGTTGTTGTATTTCAGGCTACAAATATGTATCAAAATACGCCATAATTTCAGACAAAAATAACAACTTAAAAGCAAAACAATTGACTAGAGAGCAAGAACAAAACTAATAGTTATAAGAAAATTGTTTCTAACAAATAAAACCAACAGATAAACAAACGTTTTTTGTTTAACTAAAAAAAACTGCAAATGAAATTTATTAAATGGTTAAAACACTTCTGTAAATCATTTATATCTTTTCCTTTGGCACAAGTACAAAAATAATCAAAAAACCTTTACACACACACACAAAGCCACAGACACACTACTAATGTTAACGTTAGAAAAAAAAACAATCCAAACCAAAAGATTGTTGTTTGTTTTATTACTTTGACTTGATTTAATTCAATCTATTCTGTAGGATTGTTTTCCTTCCTCTTTCTAATGTTAAGCATTTGTTTTCTTTTATTTTTTGAGGGTTTTTTTTCATTCCTCAATGACTCCTTGCAGAGTTGAATTCTAACGTAAAGATTTAATCAAATTTTATACTGCCATAACAAAACTCCATTTAACACCTTCAAAGACACACATACACACATAGTAATCGACAAGAAAATAAAAACCAATACAAACTTATATACACAAACAAACAAACAAATAAAAACATTTGTATTTTAACGTATTTCACTTGGTTGAACTTTTGAATAGAACAAGTTAAAGTTGGTTACATAGATAGAAGAATAAATAAATGAAAGTATAGAAAATGATTGGATGGATGGATTGGTGAATGTATGATTGTTTGTTTGTATTGTATTGTTGCTACTACTACAGTTGTTGAATTTCCTTCAGATGTTGGCTGCTGTTTTTTAGTTGTTGTATTAGCACCTATATATTTGCCACCAAAATTACAACACAACCATATTTCTGCTCATACATTCACATGGTATGTAGTCATTGTTGTTGTTGTTGCTGTTGTACATCAACAAAAATCCTTAGCTTTAAACAAAAACAAACGTCACTAACATACAAGGATATTTAAAACGTCACAGTTTCACATAGACAAACTTGAGGCAGCTTTGCTTGTTTATCTGTTCGTCTGTATGTCTGTTTGTGTGTTTGTCAGTCACTTTTATAAATTCGTTTGTTTGTTTGCCAAATTCATTTAGGTTTCATTACTTCTGCTTTATTTGTTTAAATTATGAAACAGAAAACAAAAACTACCAAAAGAAAAACTTTTTGTTTTACCTTCATCTCATAAAAAAAATAAAATAAAAAGGAATTAAAAACAACAAATCCCCAATACCAACGTCATCATAAACTCTCTACCGTCAATATCATCAACATCATCAGCTTCAGCGTAACCATACAAAAGCCATCTATTAAAAAACAATATTTTACAAAAGCGACACACCCATTTTTCGAAGGTCATTTTGTTTCAATACAAGCAGCAACAACAACAAAAAAAGAAAAATCAGTTTATCAACTTAATTAATTTATCAGATAAAATTATGATGGCAAAATTACTTACACTCATACATACACACTTACTCGCTCACAAACAGCAGTCTCACTCACCGCATCCCCCTGCCTCTTACACACACATGTATAAATACTATACATGTATAGTAATGGTACCTTATTTTTTGGTAGCTTTAAAAAAAAAATATTTTGAAATCAATTTTAAATTACTGTTAAGTTATACGTACATCTGTAAAAGTGGCAGTATAGGTGCCCTCTTGAACATGATAAAAGATGGAAAAATTATAAATGATTTCATTTATATATATATATTTTTTTTAATTGAACTTTTCTCTTTTGCAAAATTCACTTAATTGTTTATTGTGACAATGAAAAAAAGAAGAGGAATTGTGGATATTTTTAAAAGTAATTTTTTGTTTGAATGGCCTTTAATAATGAAATAAATAAATGAATGTGCTTGACTGAGTGTTAAATAAATATGTTGTTAGTTTTGGAAATTTTCAAGCAAATTTTTAAATTTGAACAAAAATATAAATCATTTATAAACAGATATTTTATTAATAAATAGATGTTGATAAATTGATTTTGAATATTAAATGTTTTTTATTTATGACATTAAAAGTCATCTACAACTATACATTAAACAACTAAAGTTGAACTGAGGGCGTATGAGTTATTTGTTATTAAGCATATCTTTAATATTTGTATACGTCCTGGTGTACTAGGTTACTTATATAGAATAGATAACTTTATTATTTTATTAAAATTTATGACGAAATACAATAAGATTACAAACATAGAAATAAGTAAACTATGTTTTCAAACAAACTAAGAAAGTAAAGTATTTTCAAGTTAATATAGTCTCTGAAGCATTCTTTTAAGTAATTTTAACTGTATAACTTTAAAATGTGAGTAATGTCTATTAACCTTTTCCCATAACCTGCTCATATTTTGTGGCAATTATAAATATTTAGCTCCGAAGTGAAGCTAAGAGTCGGGCGTTCTGCATTGATCAAAACAAATATTAGTCAGAGGGTGAAATATTTCGACGTCTGGAAGGATGTAATTAAATTTTTCAAAGACTTCTTTCTAAATAGTTTTGGAAGGGTTTTTTTCTCATATGTCTATATATTATGATGGTTTTCGGCCAATGCTTGAACCATACAAATCGGTTACATTCGCTACAAGTTTTCTGCAATGACTTGGTCAGATAGGATCCTTTAAGTCAGAATAAGTAATAAGTAATAAGGCGGATGTAGTAAAATATCTAAAATACTTCATTCTAAATAGTTTTTAAAGGCTCTTCTCTGTGAACGAAAAAGTTGCATTCTGTTCAAGTTTTCTGTAATGATTTGGTGAGACACTAAATATAAGGCATTTTTTAAAACCGGTCTTTAAACTTTTGTCTTTAAACGTTTGGTCTTTAAACTTTTTTGTTATCTTCGTCTTTCGTTCAAAATTAGTTTTGTTTGAACCTCACACATATCTTAAAATACCCATAGAATACATTCTCAATAAACTTTATTGAACAGAATACAAATAAGAAAATCCTTACAATTTATTAAAAAAAAACCACTGTCTACTATTCGGGGAGACTTTATTGCACAACCTTTGTAAACACTGAAGGTTTAATTTAATTAATATATTGGTATCTTTTCTGCTTCATCTAAACTAAACATATCCTTGCTCTAATACTATTACAATTGCGTCAACTTGGAAACATTCCTGATGTTTCTATGCAGATAAAAAGTGTCTGAAAGTGTTTGTTTGATCCACAATGACAAAATTTGATTATTTTATACAATTTCATCAAATTGGCAAAACTTTGGCACAAAATATCTGGCCGACTGTTTGATGAGATAAGTTTTCTTGAGGCCCCAGATACATATACCCAAATTTCTTGGCTTATATGATCAACACTCTAAAATTAGTGTATAAATTTCAACTCGTTTGGTGTGGGAACATTTTTTTACAGCAAACTATTGTATGCTCACATTATTGCGAATTTAAAGAAAAATCATTTGATTTTTAGGATCTAAAAAATCTACACAATTTATATATGGAATAAAGTATTCAAAACTATATTTATTAAATAAAAAATCTCAAAACAAAATACTGTTTTAAAATCTTTAAGCAAATTCAAATAGCAAAAAAGAAATAAAACCAAAGCGTTCATTAAACAAATAAACTCTTGCAAATATGTACACAATTATAGTTTGTGCAGTTAAAATAGAATTAATATGAAATTCAAGACTAAAAACAAATATTTAGTTGGCATTTGTTTTTCATGTTTCATGTGGCAGGTCAATGTCATTCACTCTAAATACGAACGTCATTTAGTATGTTTGTATATATTTACGTATGTGACAAGGACTGACATAAATTGATTTTTCCAATTTAAAGCACCTACAATAAGCAATAAGCATTCTTAATCAACATGTTTAAAATTAGAAATTGATAATCTAAAAAATGGGTTTAAAAATAACATACTTACAAGCTATATTAACAAAAGTAACTAGTTCTTATCTTTATAAGAGAAACGTTTTTTTTATACAAGAAAAGTTAAATCATAATTAGAATTTCATATAAACAAAATAAAATATTGATTTTTATTTGCAAAATGTTGGTAGTTTTATTTTTATGTTCATTACAAACTACATACAAACATATATATACTTGACTCTCCTTACGCTTAAAACATACGCATATAACATACATACACACATATATACTAAGACAAAATCACATATTCACTTATACAACTAAGATTCACGTCACTCATTCACTTGAATATACATTTGTGTAAATGTATGTGTGTATTAAAAACTGCATATAAATATACATAAACGTTTATATGTATAGAGCGTATATGTATGTGTTTGTTATTTTCTTACGTAGTGCAAAAATAATAATAAAAAAAACATTGTAGTTGGTGTCCTTGCGCCAAAAAAGCATTCGCTACATCTGCCAATGTCCTTCACCGTTATATTCATGTAAATGTAAAATATTGCATTTACACACACACTCACATCTACTTGCGCTAACTTGCACTTATACAGACATACATATATACATACATATATGTATACACTTCCTTGCTTCACTCACTCTTCGACGGATTCATAAAATTTAATTCAATCAGTTAAATTTCACACAAATACGATACTAACATATACCCCTGCACTTTCATTTAAACCCAAAATAAACAAACATGTAATACATACATCATACACATACATACACATCGATTAACGTGTTTTTCAAAGTCGTTAAAACTCCAAGGTGTTCAGCATTGTTTTCTTTATAGTTTTAGCAACATTTCGTTAAACAAACATATCGATTGATTTGTGCATAAACAAAACAAAAAACCCCCAAAAATAACAAATAAATCAAAATACAACAACAATAATAATGATGTGCAAACGTGACTTTAACTTAAGGAAATAGTAAACGTCAAAAACTCGAACAATACTTCCTTAGAATGCAAATCCTTTAACTTTGTAAATCGTGCGTGCAAGTGTGCGTCGCCGTAAGTGTGTTTGTTTTCCTCTAAAGGACAAACACATACATACGTAATTGTTATAGAGTGTTGAAGTGAATTTGAAAATAAACATTAGTGAAAATTAACAAATTGCCAAAAATTTTAGACTTAGAACTTAATGTCAAGCACTCAGCGAAATTAAATCGAAAAAGACACAAAAACATTGAAGATAACACACACACACTATCAACCAAAGATTATCAATAGATGTGGGAATGGTGTATGCTGATGCATCTGAAGAAATTATTTATAAAACCAAACGTATCCTTGCTCTATTACCACTACCACTTCCATTGCTATTGCTAATCCAACAACCTAAACCTTACGCTGCTGCTTTTGCTGCTGTTGCAAACTTTTGCCATTCCTTTTTGCACTTGGACCACTGTTGCGTTAACTTTGTCCACAAACACGATTCTTTCCAGTCGAATCCCCGAGTACTGTCCTTAGATAGACGAAGGCACGCGTGGACGTCGCGACGTAAAGATTCGACTGGTGCTCGCTGCATAAGCCGCTCATTCTGGCAGCCTCACAAAATAGTGAAAGCGATAACAATAACTCTGTTAGCGGCAGTGGCTGCGATAAAAAGACCTTCTCGTTGCATTGCTGTTGCGTGATAGTCGACATAACGCCAGTTTCACAGGCCGGACGTTTGACTTCGGCAACAACGGCTTCGGGAAGGGATGTGACCGCTGGTGGCGGTGGGGCAAGTAGTGGAGGAAGCGTTTTGGGCGATGGTGTGACACAACTGGCGAATACTCTCTTTCGATTCGGTAGTAAGAAACGTCCTGTCTGCATCTGCAATGCACAGTGTCGTTTGCAGCCATTTGGAGAAGGTACTTTGGGTCCGACGATAAAAACGCATCATGGCTCGCTCGACCGCCTGCTTCAGCAGCAACAACAAGAGGAATTACAACAAAAGCTGTATCCAGCCACATCTTCGGCACGAACTATCGGTGGGGTGGTGGGTGAAGGCGGCAAAGGTGCCCTCTTGATGTCAGCCGAATCTGATGATGATGTTATCGACGATGATAAGGATTCAAAAGCTCCTCCTCCCCTTCCTCCCCCTCGTCCACCATCACGTAGTAAACTGAATGTCCATCAGGTCAAGGAAGAGTTCGATAAAGGTGTAGAAGTTGAAAAATTTTACCATCAAATAAACGGCGACATCTTCGAAATCACACGCCGGGTAAGAGCTCGCAATGAAGATACCATTGAACAAAAACTCATCAAATGCAGAGATCCCAAGAGACTACCATCACAAGCGCCTCCAAAGAAAGATCCTTCAGCAGCCACTCATATACATACCCACAGTCATAAGCATCATCACAGACATGCTGAAGAACAAAAGCCTCAACTGCCACCTCGGCGTCAGAAAAGTGCCGAAGAAGTTCCCGTGTCCAAAGACTGCAAACGATCTCCCGATGAGCTCGAGTGGTTTGATCGAAAAGCTCAACAGAGGCATTCGTCGCGTTCAGCTGAAAGTGGTACGGTACGTGAAGAAACCATGGAGTGGTTGGAACGCCAACGAGTGCCGGCTCGAACTTCATCTGGTCCCAGTGAAATAACTGTGATGAAGGATGAATTACCGGAATGGCTCCTTGAACATTTGCCACGCAAACGTTCGGTAGCAGAACGACAGCACACACCGCAGCAGGCTGAAACGCGACCCAGTACATCTTCCTATGCGAAGGCTTTAAAAGAAGAGTTGACCGAGTTACTGAAGAAACCCCTGTCGCGCCAAAGTTCAGGGCCTGGTGAAATTTCACTACTTAAAACTGACTTAGTGGAATGGCTAACAAAGTCAACAAAAGCCTTAACAGCACGAGAAGAAGCCTCGGCTAAAACTAGAAGACCACATCACAGAAGAAACGGTAGTGGAGATACACCTCGATCACACTCGCATGAGGACGATGTCAGCCAGCATCCAGCCCGTAAGCGACATTCACTTGGTTATAGTGACAGAAGTGAAGAGAGCATACCTGACTGGATTGCCTATCCGCTGAATCGTTTGCAGTCTATTGGCAAGACACCCGTAGACCGACGCTCATCTCATCAAAGTTTTGTAGAATTGCCACAGAAGTCATCAACTCCGTCGGTTCAACCACAGCCACAGACACAGCATCAAACCCAGCCCTCTGCGCAACAAATTTGTTCAGATCGTCGATATCAAGAACAACGAATAAGAGACAGACGCCTTCGACATTCGGCCAGTGAAGTAGTTACCGTCTCGACACCAACACCTGCAACCGCAACAAATGTTGAGCGGCTATATGCTAAGCCACACAAAGAACGTTACCAGTACGTACCCAAAGATGAGTTAATGCCACCCCAGTTGCCACCCAAAACAAGTAAAACCTCAACTCAACAACAAGGCCAGCGAGAGTCAAAAAGGGATCGTTCTAGGAGGCATCAAACTCAACGGTCGGCAACCATATCTGACATGACCGCCTCGCACAATGGCGTACTAAAACGAAAATCATCATCTGCTGAGCGAGCGCCACGCTCTCCCTCGCCCTGCACAGATCCCTCATGTCCCCTGCTGCCTATTTGCACTGATCCCAATTGTCGTTTTCTCGAATGTCAGTCGACCAGCCAACGAAAAATGCCATCGTCGTCATCAACGTTGAATCTCCTGCGGAATCAACAACTAACAAAAGCTCAAATGCACACAGTACCTCCGTCAGATGACGGTTCAGCTCCTCCACCGCCATCGTCAAAAGTGCCGCCCGCTCAAAATCAGCAGAAGCGCAAATTTGTTATCTGCCATGATTGCCGTTATTGTGCTCCGCTCAGTTGTCGGAATCGAAAATGCTTGAATGCTCCTAAGTGTAACTCACTGCCTCGCTGTGCAGCCGACTTCAATCGGTTGCGCACAACCCTTGCACAGCCACCTGCCTTACTTTACGATATCGAGCCTGCCGCTCCAGTATTATCGTTGCTCTCATCAACGAAGCGTGCCGACCAACGCAGCAACTCACAGCCCAACACACTCCAACGCGGCGAATCGTGTGCCTTGCTTTGTACTGGCCCCGTAGTGGCAAAGCGAAAACACCAAAACGGCCATGCAAATGGAACCAACGGAAAACTCACAAAGTCTGCATCGGCGGCATCGCTAGACGAGCGTCGACGTCGTCACAAAACCGTTCATTTCGGTGAGAATCTTTTGCGAGAAGTGTGTCAGAATCGAAAACTAATTAAGTATGAGCAAAAGCCGTCCGGTTCACAGCCATCCCAAACGAATGGTGAACTGTTGTACAATTTTGTTGAAGGAGTCCTGAGTGCTTGGCATGACGACGAAGATGAAGATCAACTGAGATCGGGTGCTGAATCAGAACCCGAACATGGCACTGTGGCACTTAAACCACTGCATCGTTATGATGTCATACGTTATCAAGTCATTAAGCGTGTAGTTAACGAAGCAGCCGAATTGCACGGCACCCTACATTTGGGTAATTCGCGTTTTCGTCACAGACATTGGCGCAGCACTGCTAAACAATGTAACGAGATGTTTCTGAGGAAGGTAAGGGTGTTAAATATCAAGTTAACTAAACTGAAGTGCTAGTTTTCTATCAACTAATGCTGTCGCTCTATCATTTGATGGAAGATACATGTTTTCCTAGTTGTATATAGAGATTTATAAAAACTTAATTCCATTTCCATAATGCAAAAACATTGACTGATAAATGTTTTTGTCGTAAAGTTTTTACATCTTTCTAATTTCTACTTCAGTCTAATTACTTAAAAGGGATTTGTTTTTATTTCCAATTTTTTTTGTTTGTTTCATCCTTACACGAATGTTTATTACTTCTCCCCTTTTTATACCTTTATCAAGACAAAAATGCTGACTCAAAAAAAGGTAAAATAATGGAAAGAAAAATTTACTATTCATTTAAAATATTTTCTTATTCGTACAATTTCGTTAATGAATTGAATACGGAAAAAAGCAAATGAATAAAACATAAAAAAGTTGGTAATTTTGTAATTTACTTATTTTTACCCACGTACAACTACTTTAAAGTATTTGACTAACTAATATACCCTAAAAGGGGTATAATGCGTTTATGGTTAGGTTTGTAATGCTCAAAACTATTGGTCATGCAACCATCTATTCTCAGAATGGTCCTTCTACAATCTTAATATTATAGTCTTATGATAAATTAATCATAATTAATAAGTTTTCGTGTTATTATAGGACTTAGTCCTACATTAGGCTATTTTACGAAATTCAGATTTGGATTCCAAAATCATATAGTGTTTCAGCAAATTTCTCAAACTTCCTTCTTAACTGACGCAAGTTTATATAATTTTCGAAAAATCGCATAAAATAAACTTTCAACAGATGTAGGGTATCATTTAAAAGGGTTTGACAAATATAACTTTCTGACTTGTTTTCTATTCTACTGAAGACGTTTAACTACTTCATAAGTTTATGGTTTTACAAAATTAAATTGCAAAATTAAAACAATCTAAAACATTTGATAAAGTGAGTAAAGAACTGTATTTCAAAATAAATGCTTAAGTAAAAGTATTTAATTCTTCTTTGATAAATAACTAAACAATAAATACCATAAAAAATATCCTCAAAATCTACTGGTCGTTTATTAAGTTGGACAAAAACAAAAAGAGTTGGTTTTTGTTTTTGTCAAACTTGAGATTTTAAAAGAATTTTTCAATTATTTTTACTGTTTTGTATTAAAGATTTAGGTTTTTGTATTGGGTTTTAGAATTTTCCCTTTCACTTTGATTGATAATTAACATTGAAAGCTGGTTTGAGGGATATAAATAAATAAAGAAATAATTTTTATTTAATTAAAATTATTTGACAACTCTATGTGGTGATGAATGAGAAATTTTCTACTTGAGCAGTTGTTTAAGTATTACATAAATTGTCTTTGAAGTAGTGAATTGTTAACTTAAAGAATATTACTTTTTATAGTTTAATTTCCCTCTCTCAAAAATTTCGTTATTAGAATATACTTCTTTCTGTATGCTTTATCTCAAAAGAAAAGCTAAGGAGGGAAGGATTTTCGAAGCATTAATTTGCGACACTGAACTTCGGTGATACACCTTCAGTATAATTTTCAAATAAAAACAAATTGTCAGAATTCGAAGGAAATGAATCTCTTAAATTTATTTGAATGCATTTTCGGAATATTATTTTATATAATTTAAAAAGTCAACTTTTATTAGCCAGAGTTTAAGAAAAATATTTTCGAACCACTTGTTTGCAACACCGATCTTTGGTGTTCCCAAATCCATACATATGATTGAGTTCTAAAGGATATGAAACTGTATTACTCGACTGAACTCTGTTCTTTTATATTTCGCCAAATTTGGCTCAAGTGTGTTCAAATGGTATACGTAAATTTCTCTAATGAAGTAAAAATTCTTACACCAATAGTTTCGTTTCGAATAAGATTAAGTGATGCAGGTAATGATTGGATCATATATGATTTCCATGTAAATTGTATATCTAAAGTTGTTTTGACAAGGATGATAATAGATATGTTACTATATTGTTCTTTAAAAGCTCATACTGAGATATCTGGCTGCAAACCTTTCCATGATCTGGATTGTCTCAAGCATATGAACTTTACTGAAATGTGTTGACAGTATCAGATATCCTGCTACAAACTTCATTTGTTATCTAGGATGTCTCAAGGATATGTCAAAAATCCTTGAGAAATTTACTTAAATGAACTGGAAGTAGAAAATACCATTCTGCATGCTTCTTTCATTATCAGGACTATCGAAAGGATGTGTTATTCATAAATTAATCCAAATCTGTCAGATGTTGCGTATGGTGCACTCAGGGAGCAAACGAATAGATCTCTACCTTTAATGGTATTTTACTTATGGAGATTCGAATTTCCAAAATTGCCTAAGAGCCTGTAAACTATCAATTGACTTACCTTTATTACAAGTATTTATTAAAATAACTAGTTGCAGGAATAACCCAAAACTTATCTAAAATTCGACTAGTTAGTTAGTTTGAAATGCGGATGTATATATAAATACATCAAATCCGAAGAAATACACCTAGGCCTCTATCGGGACTGTTGTGCTCTCCTTAACCAGTGTCACAGGTGGGAATCAAACCCAACATATCCAGTCTACCAGACTATAACACTTATCACTAACCTTCCGCAGGCCAAAATTCGATTCCTTTATATCGACAAATTTGGTTTGAGTTAGTTCGAGTGCGTTCAAGTTGTATACGAAAGTTACTCTAAAGAAGGGAATGATCTTTGGAACATTAGTTTAAAATAGTGATTTAAGTAGTGTTTTTACAGTTTTCAAATTCGGTTCCTTTCGAGTAAGTTCATATATATAAAGGAAAGTTCATATATATAAAGGAAAGTTCCTTTAAAAAAGGGCAGGATTATTATTCTGCAACATTGATGTCAAAACCTCCTTACTGTTTGCAAATAGAAATGAACTGCTGACTTAAACCTCGGATTTTTTCATTATTTTACGACAATCTTCAAATGTTTTTAAAGCTACAGATTTAGGATCTGTAAAAGGAAAGAAAAGTTTAAATTTGAAATTCATAGAATCGAAAGTTTAATGAAATTGTACAAGAGATCCCTCAGAGACTTTAATAACTGATAATGCGTTAAGTAATGAGTTAAAGTTATGACTCTGGAAATATGTTAGACTTTATCAGGGAAATCTATTGGATTGCACATTCGTATACAAAAGTGTAAATATTTGTGGGAGGAAATGAAATAAAAAATTTTTACTGTAAAAAATCTAAGTTTTTTCTAAAAAAAAAGAAAGAACTATACAAGCGTTTGCTCTTACTCACTATCCATATAAAATTTAATAAATTCTTAACCAATATTCATAAAGTTATCAAAGACATATTTATAGTTTATTACGCATTTCTTCTAATAAAGCAACAACAACTTTATTTACCATTTATGGACACAAGGAATAATACAAGGATAACACACATACATATAAAAACCAGACCCCATTTAATAAAAATATAAAAGAAATCAATTTAAAATATAAAAAAATAACAACAACATTGTTCCAATTTTCACTTAAATAAAAGTGGATAAGGAAGAAAAAACGGCAGCAAATATATAGATCAGTCATATAATTTGTAAAATAGTTCAAGTGTTTTCTTTTATAAATAAAAATGTTTATATTGGGTTACTGCTACTCATTCGTAACAATTTAAAAAATACAAAAAAAGGATCAGAAAAAAATATATTGTACGAAAAAAAAATATTACCACTTCAATGGACCATCAATGAATAACTTGGCTGATTTTTTACAGTTGTTGTTGTTGCTGTTTATTCTTTTCAAAAAAAACCCTTTAGCCTCCTTCGTTTTGGATCACAAGCCAATAGTTTTGGTCTAGCAGTGAATATACATATGTATGTATATTGAATTCTTCAGATACTTGGCACTCTATATATATTTTTTTAAATTCTCATTTCCTTCAATAAATGTATGTGAAAGTGTGTAAATTTGTGTTATTTTTTAAGGATACTGGAATGTGCTTTTGGTATTTATTTGCTTAAAATTTTCAGTACCAGTCAGCCATATTTTGTATTGTAGTTGTGTTGGAAAGCCCAGTAGTTTTTTGTTAAGAGCAATTGTCTAAATAACTGATTAACACGATTACATGTATTTATATATTTTAGTGAGAGTCAAGCGGAAACTTTAATTTATATAAGTAATCTAAGGGATAGTCAAAGAGAGTTATGGAAAGTTAAGTTTATTCCTCTCTAATATTGCTCCTTTCAAATTAAAAAATACTTAGTCGAAGAGAAGTAGTATATTGGAGAACCAATTAACCTTAAAAAGTCAAAGTATATTGTATTCCTTTAATGGTCCCTAAGTAATCTAGCAAGTAATCAGTCGTTGGAATAATTAATTTCTTAATTGTCGAACTGAAGAATCAATTGATTTCTACCTGGAACTAATGAAGGTGGTGTGCTATTTTGTCAGTCTGGGATTTGTGAGTTCGATTCCCACCAAAGACTCTGGTCTGTGACACTGCAACGGGCAAATGGTCATCGTCCCACTGCTCGGTAACTTAGGTTAGAATATAATTTGTAATTGTATTATAAGAGAAAACTAAATAATTAAGAACTATAACTTCTTGTAAACAGCCTTTGAAAGTGCAGGGATTTAAAAAAGAGCCGACTCGAGTAGTAGTTGTAGTTGAAATGAGTAGCTATACAATGCTCATTACTCTCTACTCGACTGCTGTTATGGGGTCGAACATGAAAATGCTTTTTATATACTTTAAAAAATGCTGCAGTGGTTGTGTGGCCGTTGTAAGTACCTTAACAATATGCATATCTGTGTGTGTGTGCCGAATTGAAATTTGTATGTATACATAGTATATTACATACAATACAAATTACAGAAATGTACTCACATAACGGTTATAGCACTAACACTAAATCACGCAAGCGAATGCAACTCAACTAGTAAAGTAAAGCTAACTAAAAGGGTACTGCAACTAGTAAAAGAGTCTGTTACTCTGGGGTACACTCACACGTAAATATACAGAAAGTCCCAGCAGTTGTGCCTTGATGATTTCTGCTAATCATAAGTTAAATTTCTCAAAGTAATTTATCGGGAAGACAGTAGTTACTTTTCTATTCTTAGGTAATTAAGACAGTAATGACTATAATCCATATATTCTCTAATACCCCTTAGAAACTAGTTATTTAACTGGTTAATGTATAAAAATCCGATAACAAATTCTCGAGAGCTCGATTTTAACATTTATAAATTTGTATCTCTCAAGACTCGGTAGTCATAAGCTTGAAATGTATGTATTCTCTATTAAATTCCCAACTTAGATGGTATTATGTGGAATTGATTTGGTGAACAGGACACATGTACAGTAAATTATTTTTTTTTAAAAATCTGGGATATCAGTAATTAAAAAATCATCACATAGCCGTTTCGTTAAACATTTTTCATATTCCCCTGGCTATGCTAAGTATATAACCCCCGTATATAAGTTCCACTATTATCACTAACTCAATGACCAAAATGTTCTAGCTTAGCTATTCACGGAAAGGAACCTTGATTCCCTTGGTTCTTAATAGAATAGCACTGCATAGGGGTTTTTCTTCAAAAACGCGCATTAAAACTTTTCTCTATAAGTTTCATTCATGACTTGAACTGTCTCAAGGTTGTATTACTCGCCAATCTACTCAAATGTGCTTTCTGGGACCAAAAGTATTAAAAGAGAATTCAAATTAGAGAGTGGGACTTCACATAGAACAGCGTATTACATAGATGTTCTTTAGACAAGAAGGAAGAGAATCAGTGTATGACTGTGTGTATGATGTGTCACTCTCCAATCTACTCAAATGTGCTTTCTGGGACCAAAAGTATCAAAAGAGAATCCAAGTTAAAGAGTAGTACTTCACATAGAAATTACTTATACAATGAGGAAGACAATCAGTGTATGACTGCGTCGTTCTTCAAGAGCGCAGACTGACTTATTGCTTATGGATCTTGCATAGTCTTAACTGTCTCAAAGATGTGTCACTAACTAATTAACTCAAAGATGCTTTCGTAGGCCAAGATTATTAAAAGATAATTACAGAGTGGGATATCACAATGGACCAAGTGACCTAACAGTCGTCATACAAGCTTCTTTCATGATCTATAATAAGTCACTAACAATTCAGCTCAACACATTTGAGTGTATTTGTTGTTGAAGTATCGGATGATACTTTCTGGGATCAAAGCCAGCAATAGAGAATTCAAATTAGAGAAAAACTACTTTAAAGGACCAACCAAATCAGAGAGATAGTATTTTAAGAGTTTAATAATTGGTCAAATAATCTGTAAAGGATCAAATGACATCCTTTCATTACATTCATTTAATTAAATAACTAATTACAGGAATAACCCTAATCTCAACAGTTTGGGACAGCCTTTTCAAACAACAGGATTATCGTACCAATATTTTATATACACACATATATTTTTCTGTTTCCTTTTTTGTTTGATACACACTCGTATAGCGAGAGTTTCATCATGTTTATAATGAGATTATGTTGAACTCTAACGGTTGTTTTGTCGGTCCTCAGTTTTTTTTTTTGGTAAGCGGAAACTTTAAACAGACTCCCTAAAAAAAGTGATGCAAACAAAAAAGGGGGAAAAAATTACAAAAAATAAAACATTGTAAGACTAAACACCAACAAAAACAACATCAGCAGCACCAGAAACAATAAAACCAAAGAAATCATAGAATGTGTTGATTTTATTACAACACAAGACTGTGGCCATTTATTTTCTTGATTCCTTGTTTAACCGACTGGCTGGATGCCTGTCTTTTTTTCGTTGCAACTAGTCAGACAACTGACTCAATAACTGCCTGTCTCTATATATCTTAACAATAAAAACTCAACACAATTTACATTTGCAAAAAAAATATATATATATAAACTTAATGCATTGTAATGCATAAGAAGACATTGACTAATGATAATGATTTCTTTATTTATTCATTCATTCAGTTTTTTGTCCTCCTATTTACTTTTATATTTTTACTAAAAACTTTTTTGCGTTTTTCTTGTTTAATTTGTTTAGATTTCCGACGATGACCGCATGAGCTTAACTACAGCCGTATCGGATGAAGATGATGGCGAAAGTGTCATGGCGTCACCATATAAAGCAAAAGCAACTGGTACAGCTGCCTCATCATTCAATTGCACTGGAGCTGTACGTAAAGCTGGGTATGTATTATAAACGTCAACACTTCAAAATCTTCGAAAAAAAGCAAAATCCCAAAAAAAGAAGAAAAGTTTTACCATAAACAAAAGAGTAGGAAAAAAAATAGACAAATAGTAGAGTCATTCAAATACTTATGTATGTGTATATGTAGCTGTATAAGGGAATGTTTGAATGCATGAATTAAAGCTAACAGGCATTTTTATATAGTTTTATATTTTTTTGTAAAAATGTATATAGAAAGGGAGACAAAAAACAACACATGTTTAAATCTCAGCCAATTTGTTACTGCTCAAATATATGCAATTCTTTAATCCATTTTTTATAAAAGTGTTCCTGCTTGAGTTTATTTCTGGTGCAAGAAAGGGATTCCTAATAGTTATTTATTTTACTAAAATTTCGTAATTTCACTAAAAAATGAAAATTTCATTTAAAAGTCGAAATTTAAATTTTTTATAAATTCTAAATTTTTCTATAAATTTAATTTCGAAATTACGAAAATCAGGAAAAAATAAAATTTCACTAAAAACCATTAAAATTTTCTTAAAAGTCGAAATTTAAAATTTTCAGAAATTTAATTTTTCTATGAATTTAAATTGAAATTTAATTTAGAAATTACCAAAATCAGGTGAAATTGAAAAAAATTTAAAATTTCCCAAAATTTAGAACAAATCACGAAAAATTCGAAATTTACCAAAGGATTAAATTTTTGTTTCCATGAATACGTAATTTCATCAAATATTAATCTCATTAAAATTTTTTAAAATTCTTTTGATAGAAATTAGATGTTTTAGAATCAAATAAATAAATTTACACCAAAAAATTTAAATTTCTCTTCAAATTTAAAAATTCTTTAAATATTTTAGATTTTGAAATATCTTTAGTAATACAAAATTTCTCTGGAATTCGAAATTTAACTACAAACTTTGTAAATTTATTGAAATTTAGCTAAAACACGAAACCCTATTAGAAATTCGAAATTAAAAAATTAAGATTTATAAAAAAATACAACTAAAAATTGGAAATTTTACTAGAAATTCCAAATTACAAAAACATTTGAAAATTATGTAGGAATCTGACATTTTTTAAGGCTTTTGAAATTATATTAAAATTTTAAATTTACCTAGAATTTCGAAATTTCTCCACGGATTCAAAATTTTATTTGAAATGTGAAATTTTTAATTTCATTAGAAATGCCAAATTCAAACTCTACATTAAATTCAAAAATTGAATAGAAATTAAAAATAAAATCTTAATATAAACATAACTTTGAAATATCTAAAGAATTTTAATAAGAACTTGAATATTTATTTAAAATTCAAAATTTTACTAGAAATTTAAAATTTTTAAAATATTTAAGGCTTTTGAAATAATATTGAAATTCGAAATTTCTGTAAAGATTCAAGATGTCAATAGAAAAACGAAATTTAAAATTTCATTCGAAATTCAATACTCTACTCTAAATTCGAAAATTTAATATAAATTAAAAAATTTGATCTTCGATAAATTCTATAAATTTTAAAACTTTGCTAAAAATTCGAATATTTATAAAAAATTCGAAATTTTACTTAAAATTCGAAACTTGAAATCTCAGTAATCCTTGTAAAATTTTACAAAATTTCACTAGAAATTCGAAATTTCTCTAGGGATTTAAAAATTTACTAAAAATACTCTATTTAACTATAGATTCGAAATTTTACCATATTTTCGATATTTTTGTAGAAATATAAAAAATTGAAGTTTTTCTAGAAATTTGAAATCCAAGGAATATAAAATTTAACTAGAGATTGGAAATTTTCTATATGATTCAAAAATTTTTTAAAAATTCTAAATTTCATTAGAAATTTAATACAAAATTCGAAATTTCAGAAGATTTTCGAAAATTTAAAGAAATTTGAAATTTTCCTAAATGTTTGAAACTTTTTTAAAGATTTACAATTTCATAAAGAAAATTCTTTAGAAATTCGAAATTTATTTTTGATTCAAAATTTTACCAAAAATTCACTTTCAAAATATAGCATTTAAAACTGAAATTTGCTGTAAAATTTATTCATGAAATTTACACTAGAATCCAAATTCATGTTGATCAATATCAACTTGTAATCCTTGATGCAAAAAATACGATTTTTTTCTACTAATTGTTTACACCCATAACTAGCCGCAAGTTATATAGTACGTTAAAAATTGTAAATACCTTTTTACTTGCATTTTTTTAATCAGATAAATGAAATGTTTGTTAACAAAATAATTGACAAAAAAATCACATTTAAATTCACAAAAAAAAAAAATTCACCGTAAAAATTCCTTATTAATCTTTGCAGTTTCCTGTCGGTGAAAAAATGGCTTTTACGCAAAAAACATCAAATCGAATTGGCCCGTAAGCGGGGCTGGAAGGGTTATTGGGTGTGTTTGAAGGGTACTACTCTGCTCTTTTATCCCTGCGATTCGCGTGAGGGTCGCAGTGTGGAGGCGGCACCAAAACATTTAATTATCGTTGATGGTGCCATCATGCAGCCAATACCGGAGCATCCCAAACGTGATTATATATTTTGCTTGAGTACTGCATTCGGTGATGCATATCTATTTCAGGCACCATGCCAGGTAAGTTTTGTATATGAGCAAAATTTGTTAATTGATAAAATTTCCATAACTTTGAAAAAAGTAAGGTAAATATTATTTTATTAAAATGGAAATTCTTTAAATCTGATAGCAATAGCAAAAAGAGTAGTTATGCTTTTTGACAAATAAGCACAGAAAATATCTCTTAAGTTTCAACATGTTTACTGTTGTTCTTTTGCAATTAAAATATGTTAAAGCCCCTTATGACTGTTTGCAGTTTAGGTGACGATATGACAAATTCTGATAATATTGTCAATATAAATTCTTCATGCAAACGAATGAAAAAAAAGAAATTTTAAAACTTTAATGCTTCCAGCTATAAAAACACTCACGAATCTCTATACCAAACACACAAATGCAATATTAACACATTCACACGTTCAGTTGAGTTTTGGCATGTTTGGCATAATATTTCAATAAACGCATACTTATAAATGTCTGTATATTTCAAATTAAATGTATGTATGTATGAGTTTGTGAGTGAGTGTGTATTTGTGTGTGTCGCACTTAGACTTGTCAGTATTGATGATTTCGATGAAATGCTTCAGTTTATGTTCTTCCAACTACAATTTTTTTATTGCGTTTTTCACATTGGAATCCCATTGAAGCTGTACAACAGGTGAAAAAGTAATAATGTATTCACCAAAATAAAAATGACATTCATACCTGAGGCATTACGTAAAGCTTAAGGCTAAAATATTGCTGATGTTGTCGTGTTGTAGTTCTTGATTCTCATAATTATGATGATGACGATAATGTTGATGTTGATGATGTTGTTGATGTAATCATAATGCTTTCAATAAAAATATTACTTGAAACTCGACTACACCAATACCACAAATATGTATTTATGTATGTATGTATAACATCATTACAATCATACGAACAACTGCAACAAATATCACCAATAAAAATGAAAAAAAAAAATAAGGACACTATGAATATTATTTATATGTTCATACATACATATGTAGTTTTTTCCACTCTTTCATCCCTTTTAATATTTACTCTTACATATGTAGTTTCAAGTGCATCATAAATTCTTATGTGCAACTAATACCAAAACAATTTCATCACTTATGTAGAGATTTAAGCCAAAGTCCCACTGACAGACTCATGAAGACTACATGACATGACATATTGCATTTTCTTTTGTTATGAAAATACGTATGTATGTAGATGAAAATGTTTAAGAAGAAAAATTAATAAGTTGTGGTTTAAAATATCGATGTGAATCTTTAATCTGACAATTTGCTTTCAAACATTATAAATATAAAATGCTAAACTGACCTTTTAAAGTTTCTTTAAAAAAGTTTTGCTTATAGTACTTCTAGTACTTTGGAAGTAATCCTCTAAACTTTGTGGATTGCAATTTAAGATATTTCGCCGATTTTTTTTTTATTTGAAAACTTGACTTTTGTTTTAGCGAAACTAATGATATTGTTTGATCATTCGTGTCGGTTTTGGTTTAATTAAGAAAAAAACTTATTTTAAAGTTCTACTTCACAGTCGGTCTGACTGTTGAATTGGATAGATATGTAATATAGATGCTGTTTATTTTGTATTGAAAATGGACAACATCAATCTACGATTTCACCTTGCCCCCATATAATTTCCCCTTAGAGAATAACTCCGTAATAACTGTCTAAGAAATGATCTAAAGCTATGAAATTCGACATAAATATATTTTACAGAACCTTCAAAACTTCGTTAAATTTTGTAAGAATCGGTCCATAACTGACCTTAGCCCCCATATAGGGCCTCTTCATTTATTTATTTATTTACATTTCTGAAGATATAGTTAAAACTGTTAAATAAATGTCTTCTCAATAGTTAAACGTTTAAACTTGTTTTATAGAAATTGCTTATTTTTGTACAATTTGTGCCTGTAGTTTGATTTCAATAGGGTTTGTACCCTATTCGGGGGTACAGTTGTATGGGAGCCAGGTTAAATAATAGTCCGATCTTAACCATTTTCAATAGGGTTTGTCTCTAGGGTAATAGAATATCATGTACCAAATTTCATTGAATTATCTTCGAAATTGCGACCTGTAGCTTGATTACAAAGTTTACATGGACGTTCAGACAGACGGACAGACAGACGGACGATAAACGGACGAGTATAGCGGACATACCAATATTATTGTACGTTACAAACATCAGCACAAACCGAATATACCCTCCCCACTGAAGTGGTGTAGGGTATAAATAATATAATATAAACTTATAAAAACCTAAATCACAATCTTAACATTAATTTAAATTTTTGACTTTTGTTTAAGTTTTAAGAAAACCAAAATTCAAACAAAAAAATCAACAGTTTTAGTATTTTATTACACATTGTTAGTAAAACACAAAGCGTTTTAATATGTTATACTAAACATAATATCTTTACACTCCTTTCTTTATTTATTTTAATTTAGCTGTTTAATTTATTTCATAATCCATGAAATTAAGTCCTTCTAGCCTGCAGTCAAATTCAGTTAAAGCTTGTTGAATATTTTATTTCATGTTCAAATTTCAATGTAAAAAACTGCAGCTAATGCAAGAGTATATGAGCAGAAAGGAGATTTTTTACTCCTACACTCATACATATGTACATATGCATATATGCACATATATAAGTGAAATGACCAATTCTAAAACCAAAAAAAAATATGTTTATGTGAATGTCCTTGCTTTTATTTGTTGTTGGTTGCTTGTTTAATACAAAAAATACAATGCAACGGCAATGCAAATTATATCTCTATGGACCGGCCTCTTTTTTTTAACATAAAACTAATATGTAAACATTTCATACATACTTATGTAGCACTGTATGTGTGTGTCACATGTCCTTCTACTCTTAAAATACAAACATGCAAACAAACTTTTTTTTAACAGCATAAAAGCTTATTATATGATTTATGTGTAAGTGTGTATATCTATGACTTTATATGCAGTAAAACATTCAAACATAAACACCCTTTTCTATAGACATTACCGACCGAACGACCGACCGACCGACCAATTCATTCATAGAAATAAAAGACACTCCTTGTTATACTCATATGCATTATACAAGTTCATTGCTCGCGGTCATTACAAGTTCTTTTCATTATTTTTGTTTCTAGATTTTTTTATTTTTGCAATGATTTCCTTTCCTGTAGAGTTATTCGAGACTTGGTTTCTTTTTTTTTTTTTTGCTAGCTGCGTACATTTAAGTAGCCATTTGTTATCGATGTGTGCAAATAACTGAATTCAGGTCAAAGATTTTTGAGGACTAAGGTTTGTTTGTTTTTCAAACGTATACAATTTCCGTTGGACACTTGGAAATGGAAATTTTATGCAGGCTTTATTAAGTGCAAGACCAACCTCTTCTTTTTTTGTTAAAACAAGAATTGCTCGTTGATGCGTAATGGATAGAATCTTTTAAAAATAGAGCACTAACAAGTTGTAAGTGCATTTGCTTCGTAACACAATCGAAATGAGGGTATTCAAAAGAAGGATAGAAAAAAACCCACAATGTGTTAATATTCCATAAGCATGGGCTTATTTTTAAACCTCATCTAAGTGGATATGACTATTAGAATTTATGTAAGATTTCGAAGAAAATTTTGTATAAACTAGGTTCTTTAATGGCCTTTTCAATCCTCTGTCATTCCAAACACCACCAATGTCTTGTATAATACATGCTGAAAAGTTTGATCTATTCGTTATGATTGTATTCGCAAGATCCGAAGACCTCTGCAAATGAAAAGAAAATTTTTCTAACGAAAAATGAATTCGGAGTCGATTGTTAAATTTACTAAATCATGCTCCAGTTAGTTTCGATTACAAGCATGTGGTCAAGAATGAATTCAATTTTAATTCAACTTCTCGAACTCTCGATATTCGAAATTTTGGAAATGTTCGATTGCTTGTGCTGTTCACTTGCACCTATACCAAGCAGTTTGCTCGGACAACCTCGAACAACCTACATAACTTTCCATTGTTCAGTTGACTAGCTATTTTAATATGTGCTTGTGCCACGAGGATGGCAATCGTCACCCCATAGATTACGAAGAAACCTATGTGTCCACTCTCTCGCTTATACAGGAGAAAGGAGAGTGACAATTATCTTCACCCACGTTTGCAAAGAGCACATCCATGACAAAAGACGAACTAGTTGCTTAGAAGTTAGTAGAAATCATTGTCCTTTTTGAATGCATTGATTCTTTGTCGAACTGCTGGGCAGTTTATCTAGGTTTAAATGAATTTTAAACTTATAAATATAAATCCAACTCAACAATTTTGATTTCGTGTAGGAAATAGTTAGGGATCAAAAGTGTTAGTACAAATTCTAGGTTTCAGATACATATACAATACTAACTCATCAAATATGAGCAATAAAGTTACCACTGATTCTACCTTCATTAAAACAGACACCATTTTAAACGCAAGGACTGTAAAAACATCTTACGCTATAGACTATGACCTATCTTTGACTTGAATCTACCGCAAGCCAATACATCCGATGTCCAGCAGTAGAGAATCGCTCTTATCGAGACTTTTAAACGTCAGTAGTGCAATCAATCAATCTAAAGACAACCCAAGCCAGACAAACGACTTTGAGCCACTGAGCTGACGAAGTCGGTGTGTTAGCCAAGAACTTCTTCTAAGCCAAGTGTTTGATATTAAGAAAACTTATTTGCCAAAATAGCTTTATCGCAGATGGCGTTCAGTCTGTGTATCCAAAAATATCCTCAGTGGCCCTTAGTCTTTTAGAAACAATAGTTAACCATAAGATAGACAGCCGGAAAGCGTAAAATTAAAAAATAAACACAATAATCATAACTACAGAGTCCTTTCTATGAATCCATCAGACAGGACTTCCATTACTTGGAATAGGCTTAAACGGATATCAAAAAAGCTATTCGCAACTTCTTGTACACAATATTTTGCTACTTCTTCAGTCCTTCAAAGTTTTTACAAAACGAAACGTAACTTCAAAGGTTTTATTTACTATATTTATTACCTTTTAAGTGGATCACGTTATTGTTCTTTTCTCAAAAGAAAAACTGCTTACGAACATAACTGTCAAGGAGTATTACTACTTGTATTCTAAAAGGCATGACTTATTCCTTTAAGGTTACTTAAAGTGGCCTATAGTTTTATATATTAAATCGTTTTTATTAAAATCTTTAAGTCATGTGCATATGGATGAATGTAATCATACAATAATCGCGTATTCATTACATGATGTACATACATATGTACATAGATAATGTATGAATGTTTAAAGTCTGTGGGTTTGTTTATGTGTAAACAAATATGTAAACAAAATGCACATGAACATTTACAAACATTTCATAAATTTTCTTTCTTTATATTTAATGTTCATTCAATTCAACATGTCCTTATCATATAATCTAAACGCCTTAAGTTGCAATGCACACAACCTTATGTTGAAATACACATATGTATGTACATATATGTGCGTATGTATAAGTAACAAATAAGTATTAACGTTTCAAATTCTTTTATATGTGTTTAAAAATGCATACATATGTATATTAAGACCAATATATACAAGCACAAGAGTAGGCAGCAGCTATAGAGGGAAGCATACATATTAATGCCTCACGTATGTGTGAGTGTCTGTTTGTGTGAGCATTTATGTAAAATGTATATAAATATTGACTTAAGTTTTATACAAACATACACAAGTATAAACGGGCAACCAATTCGTATCCTTCCAACCAACCATCCATTCATCCTTTCAGTCAGTCAGTCCTTGAAATGAACAATTACTTCCCGTGACAGTGTGTGTGTGTGTGTGGAAATGTATGTGTTTCAATGAATGAATATAAAAATTGCCTTTGGTGATTGAAAGATGAAATCGGATGCTGGGTGTTAGTGTTGAAGGGTGGCTTGTTTCCACCAGTATGTGTATGTATGTGTAAATGTATACAATTATTATTTGTTGGCAGGAGGCTGTTTGATTCAGTTTGTAAACTTGATAAAATTAGATTATCTTCAACGTGAACTTGTTTTAATTTCAGGTGGAATTGGAAAATTGGGTTAATAGCATTCACAGCGCTTGTGCAGCTGCATTTGCAAGACATCGAGGTAAAACCGGAACATTACATTTACTGCAGGAAGAAATATTCCGTATTGAAAAAGCCATCGAATCGGTAAGTAGTATTAAGTAAACAAATAAAAAAGAAAGTCAAACGTAATGAAAGGAATCTTTATAATTGTATTTTATTTTATTTACCCATACTCTTATACAAAACTGCTCCTAGTCTACATGTACCATGTAAAATGTGTGTGAATATGTGTTTATTTTATGTGTTAAACCTCTTCATATATCACTTTGTAGTAGTTTTTTTACGTTTCCTGTTATACGCTTAACTTTTTTAATCATTTACGAAAAAGAGTAACTGAAAAATGCAACATGATTTTCCACATTCTTTTTCACAAAAATATTTATAGAAAAAATCCCCAGGTAATTGAAATTCTTTCTTTTACTGTGGCTGTATTTTTTTAAAATTTTTGTTCAACTTTACCCCAACACTTTATCTTGGGTAAAGGGGGGAGGGGGCTGTTGGTAAAGATAGTTATAACAATTCTTTGCAAAATGTACATGCATATATGATGGCAAGGAAAATGTTTAATAAGTTGCTGTGTTGGTAACTAACTAATACATTCACAAATAAATTTTTACATTGTTTGTAACTTTTATTGCGGTAGAACTGAAAAAGAAGAAAATTAAATATTTTTTTCTTTATATTTTTAATTTTCCTACAAGATTTTTATTGTACAAATATACACTAGGTATATGTTGTAATTTGTATGTATAAAGTAACAACGACGACTTAACAATTTACTCAACCATACACCACATACACATTTTTTTTTTATTTTCGTATAAAAATATAAGCAACAATAAGAACGTATGTATGTATGTATGTGTAAATGTTGTCTTACATGCAGCTAAAATGCACTATATGCAACATAAATAAAGTGAGGACAACAATGTATTAGTGTAATAAACTACATGCACATATATACACATCTATATTATAAGGATATTTTTTTCACTTTTGAAAGATGAAAGGGAAAAAAGCTACTAAATAACTACTATACTATAGTTTGCTTTTATAGTATAGTATTTATGCCCAAGGAGCTGTTGTTACAAATATTAACACATATTTTTTCCATTTTACATACTTATTTACAGACATTAAAATTTATCTACTAATTGCTTTTCAAGTCCAGCATAAAATTACAAAAACCTTTAAATGGTGCTATTTAAGCCGGAGGCATAGCTTAAGCATTTACAATATCGAATGCAATATTTGAAAAACATTTTTCTTAAACCCCTTTTTTAGATCTTTCTCTGTATGACCTCCAAAAGTATTTTTTGTCATGTTTTTCAAAATAATGGTTTACATTTCTTTTTGAGTTTTTCCTAAGACGATAGAAGACACGTTTGATTTTGGAAGTTTTTTTTTACTGGGAATTTAAAACTAATTAAATGTCTATGATACCACCGTAAGAGGTCTCTGTTTTAAATACTATTTTTAATAGAATCTGATTATTATCATGAACTCTTAATAATGCATAATTTAATGAAAATCTTAATGATCTTTTGGCGTCCGTCTAATTTTGGAACGCTCATTTGGTTTTAAAACGATTTAGTTAAGCAAGAAGCAGCCGTTATCTCCGTGTTGCAGCGCCTCTGGCGTCAAATAGTTGCATGAGTTAAAAACTGTTTATGGTCAATGATACCACCGTTAGAGGTCACTATTTTAAATGATCATCAACTCTTATTATTGTTTAATTCAATGATACATCGGAGAATTGAACCTACACTTTGCAGATTTTAATTTTTTTGAGGGACTAAGTAAAAATGTTGAACATAAGCATGCGCATAATAAGGTGATATCTGACATATCATCTATTCATATTTACTTATATGTACTATGCGTGTAACTGCCAAAAGAATTGTTCTTTCCCTTCTCTGTGATTGCCACGAATAAACTGTCAAGAGAAACAGATTCCTCGGCAATTTATAATATAACTTGTGGAGTTATCCTGGATTAGACTCTTTAGTTTTTGTAATAATTGTAAAATCTAAAGCATTACGTTAAGCTTTCCTATTAGGTAATAAAGGTGTTCCAAAAATTCGTATTTTAATTCATTTTAAGACATTATTTTAACACGGAGATGATATTGAAGGCAAGTAACTACCAAACACGCTTACAAATAGGCAGTTAAATAATTGTTATAGATTTTAAAGAAAGGTCTATTGTGTTTTCTATTGAAGCTGTTGTACCTCATTGTCACATCTTACAATTTTGTCAGAAAAAAAAATGTTCAGAAAATGTATAACAATCGTATGAACTTACAACATTGTAAGATCTGACAAGGACGTACCTTTAGCTTTTACGTAAAAAGTTAATACACATAAAGCTATTAGGCATTATTACACTCTTTTAATGTAATGCAGATCTTGTACGTAGTAGCCATTTCAAGGAAATAAATATTATTATTACACTCCTTTGATGTAATACAGAATAACGTATTAACGTTTCTATATTTGTCCCCTAATGAGGACTATGTGGCGAATGTGATAACCAGGGCAATGATTACTATGCAAATGCATGTTTGTAGTCAGTAACTCGAAATTACTTGAAACTAGTTTTCTTTTCGACTTAAAGATTTTGCTACAAAATGGCATCGAATTGTTGTTGCATATTTTTGCATATTTTTTTATAAATGCATAAATTGCATATTTTACTTTAAATTGCATATATTTTGCATATTTTCAACATTTTTATAGCAGATTTTGCATATTTTTTAAATTTTCTAAAACAAATTTTGCCCTAGTGATAACTAACCAGCGAAGACTTTATAGGTCTTCGCTAAATTTTCGGGCGATTACCGGAAATTACAGGAAATTTTTATATAAAGTAGTTTTACTTCATCTGTTTAATATTTCAATTGGCTTTGATCCGACAAGCTGTTCGTGGGGTATGCAGTTTTTACTTTTAATGATCCAAGATATTGGGTCTGTTTCTCTAAATGCGAACGAAGAAGTATTTTCTAATTTTATATGGAAAACAACATATAAATTCCAAAAATTATTGTTTTCAATATAAAATGAGAAAGAAATGTTTGTTCGCACGTAGAGATTGTTAACATAATTATAAAAAAGGTTCTTCATCCTCAATAACGAATTCCTTGCAAAGATCCTAGATCTCTCGAAAGTATCGGAAATGATAAGGATCTGTTGTAACAATTTAACTACTAAAACAAATTTTGAACTCTGACCTGAGGGATAAAAGTGTCACTATTATAGGCTGATCTGCACAAGATTACATGATATTATCAAGCAGCGCTGGAAGAGTAAAATGGATAAGAAAATTCCAATTGTTGCAAAAATATCAGGAGAAGTTTAAATGAAAAACATCTTATTTACATACTTATATTAATAATAGGTTTTAGAGGCGCAATAAGCTCTATTTCTTGTAAAATATGAATCAACAAAAATCTATATTTTTTAATTCAACAATTATGTTGTTGTTGATAAAAAGCCTAATAAAAAAAATATTTATTTTCGCATAATAACTACTTTGCTAAAAGGAGTTCTAATCTGCCTAACCAATGAGATATTTTTCTATTTAACGTACTCCATATTAAACCCAACTGCATACAATTGCTTTGATAAACAAACTCCTACATTAAACGCTTTAATAAATTTAATATTTTAACCATCTTTATACCACTTTACTCATAAGTCAACAGTTAAACAAACAACAGTTTTTTTTTCATTTTGCATTAGAAAAAAACAAAATGAAAAAAGTTGAAGGGAAAAAATTTACAATAATAAGTTAAGAACACAAAACAAATTTAACTTGATATCACAGATAACAAAACTGTTTTTTTTACCCATTAAACTTGTCTGCATTTGAAGCCAGAGCAAAAGTACATTAATGCCAAAAAAAAAATGGAGAAAATTTGTATTAAAAAAGAATCAGTGAAAATATGAAAAAAGAAACCCCAACAACTATGTGGATTTAACAAAGTAACCCACTATGAAGACTTTAGAGTTTTATGTTGTTTTCCGCAATGGATTTCCCGCCAAAACAGTGCATTATAGGAAGTAATTAAGACTGCTCTTAGCTAAAGAGACAATAAAGACAAAACTGAATGTGGAATCAAAAAAAAAAAATTGAAAAAAAAGACTGAAAAGCAAAATGATAAAACAACAGCCACAACACATAAAAAACACAGACGGACATTGGAGCATATGGCTAAGGTTTTGGAAAAAGTAGAAGACAATGTTTGCAAAAAAAATAATAATAATGATGAAACAACGCGCGTTAGTAACGAGGAGTTAGTCAGTCTGTGCTACAGCAAAAAAACGCAGTTGGGGTGCTAGAAAAGACAAAAAAAATTCAAAACCAACTAAAAATTATGATATAAAACCACATAAATATAAAATACTTATACGTTAGCTATGCAAACTCACACAGATACTTGTACACACACATACTTTTTAGCTGATGTGTCGTATGTGAATGTTCTTTTTTTTGTTTGCTTCTTGTTTTTAAATGCTCTCTTATCTCTGTAGAGTTATATCTTCTATCCACTTCTTATTTGTTATTGTTTATTAATATTTTTTGTTTTTAACTACACAATACTGTTTTTTATATTATTTTTTATAATTCTTTTTTCTTTGTCTGCTTCTCCTTGTTGGCGTTGTCTGAGCATCTCCAATAATTTTTTTACAATTTTAAAGTAGCAGCGTAATATAAAATATACAAAATATAGCTTCTTTAATTTAAAACGACTTTAAATTTAATATAACAAAGGGAAATAATAAAAATACATACACAGCAAAAGTTTGGAAATGATTTGCAATTGTAATCACTTACCTATCAACATACTTTTCAATGACTTCAACACCTCGTTCTGATTACTTGAAAGTACTTTAATATGGACGCATTTAAAATATTTTATAAAAATACTTTCTAATTCATTAGTCAACTTCTGTGTGAAAATATAGAATATGCATACGTTTTTTACACAATTTACATTGACCAATTTTTCTAATTACTTGTAAGTGATTGGTAAGTACTTTCCTCCCATGACATCACTATGTTAAAATAATGACTTAGGATGCTACGGTAAAAGTCTGTTTTAGCATTTTAACCCTTTACCTGGTAATGAATCTGTATTCGTTTTTCACACAATTTACATTCATTGATTTTTCTAATTACTTGTAAGCGATTGGTAAGTACTTGCCTCTCATGACACTACTATGTTAATATAATAACTTAAGATGCTAGTGTTGAAGACAGTTTTAGCATTTTAATCCTTTAACTTGTAATAAAAGTTTTTGCTGGGTACATAGCTATTACTTATATTTTTAAAGTACCACCTTTATAAATTTATATTAACATTGAAACTTAATTACATATTAAAATAACACACTGTAATTATTAATCGCTACATAAACTAAATAATTATTAAACTATTACATCTAACATTACTAAAACAATAATATTCTTGTAACACAAACACACACACACATACATAACACAATACTTCTATAAATATTTATTTTTATCGGAAATTCAATGTATGTTTATTTGATCTTAATACTTAAATCTCATTAATGTTCCGATAATCATTGCAATACATATTTACTTTTTATAAGCCAAAATAAAACTAATGAACCGTGTTATTCCATTGAAACTTCTCTTTTATAATAATACATATATATTTACAGCTGTGGATAAACACACACACAGAAATTATTTACATGATATGTTTATTATGAAAATATAAGTTATTTACAATGTCTATAGTTGACAAAAAAAATAACTATTTAATGAGTAGTTTATGAAAGTATGAGTAAAACTACATAAAAAGTTATTGCTGCATATTTTTTTTTCGAATTATTAGGGTTTTACTTTTTTTAACAAATTTAAAAAATATCTTCTCAAGCTCTTACCAAGAGCAAATTTTCTATAGAAAACAAGCTCTTACCAAGAGCAAATTTTCTATAGAAAACAAGCTCTTACCAAGAGCAAATTTTCTATAGAAAACAAGCTCTTACCAAGAGCAAATTTTCTATAGAAAACAAGCTCTTACCAAGAGCAAATTTTCTATAGAAAAATGCTGCAAGAGAGAAAAAATCTATAGTAAACATACTCTTATTGAGAGCAAAATTTGAAACCGTACTAATTTATATTTCTAGTACGTATGTCACACAAATCTACACACATACATATGTCATACTTAAAGTTAGTCTAATTTGATTTTTTGTCATACAAATACATACATGTTTATATTTGTACATAATTTACTTATACACACTTATATGCATTACACTTGCAACTATTTTGACATGCTAAATATGTATTTTTATTTAGATTTGTTGAAATTTATAATAATGAAGAAAAGTCATTCAAGATAAATATTTACACATTGTAAAACCAGGTATTTGTGTAATATCTCTTTAGATGTGTGCATTAGAAATTTATGTATTTTTCTGTAGTTTTTTTTTTGGAAATGAATTAGTCGAATTGCAATGTAAGTGTTACCATGCTCCGGTTTTTACGCTCTAATTATTTTTCAGCTTTATATTTGATTTTTCCTTTTTCTGAGAAAAAAAGAAAATAACAACTGTAGAACAGTATGAAAGAAAGAAAAGAGCAGCTATAACAAATACTCACACATATATGACAACAACTATAAATATATTTTCTAAGTGTGCAACATACATATACATACATATATTTTCTTCATACACACACACAAACATACTTAGAAACAACATTAAGCATTAAAAACAACAACCGGTAACAGTTACAAAACTTTTACTTACTTTTGAGTTGAGTAAAGGTGGTCGTGGTGTTATTGCTGTTGTAAGTACATATACATATGTATGTATGTATTTGTTGCAATAGTGATATGTAGTTTATATGCTTAATATCATATACATATATATATTTATGTAGTTATGTTTGTTTATACGGCAGCAGCAACATTTGTCACATTTGTTGCACACAAATGCATGTGATACTTTTTCGTCTTTGTTGCCGTTTCTGTTGCCTATGCGCTGTATACCTTCAAACACTGGCAACGACGACTACATACATGAATGGTGGCATCATAAAGAAACATATGAAAAGATGGCATACTACTCATACAAATATTTTTGTTATATATTTTACAAACAAAAATCTAGAATGAAAGAAAGAATACTTTGTTTAATGCAAGGGAAAATAGAATGGAATGGATTTCAATCTCTATATGAATACGTTGCTGTTGTCGCAACAACTGGAGAGAAAAAAAAATTGAAAACAAATTGCAACAAAAAATCTCAACTAATGGGCGTTGAAAATAATGAAAAGTGTACACATTTTGAACACTAAACACATGCTATACACACATACACCTGTTTATATTATCTATACATGTTTATACATATGTATACGAGCAGTTTTGTATGTAAATTGTATACTTTAAACAAAATATGAATAGATTTTAGTTTTATTATTTATCTCTTTACATTTTATTTGTCTTTTTCGTATAGTTTTCTTTTTATTTTTTTTATATATATAAAAAATATTAAATTATAACTTTTTTTGGTTTTTAAAAGGATCACAAGCTTAAACATATGGCAGAGCTGCAACAGTCGGTGGTTACCGATCAGGATACACGTCTACAAATTCAAGGTCAAATACTTCAATGGGAAGAAAATCTTGAACGTTTGCATTGTGAACAATTTCGTTTGCGCTGTTATATGGCCTCGTTACAGAGTGGCGAATTGCCAAATCCAAAAGTAAGTTTTAAAAAAAACTTTAAAAAGGGTTAATTAAATTTACTTTATTGAAATTGTTGTTGTTTTTTCCTTTCTAGTCACTACTTACACATGTCTCACGCCCTACCAAAAATACTCTCAATAAATTGGGCGTTTTTACGGTTTCCTCGTTTCATGCATTCATTTGTGCCCGTTCACCTTCGTTACTCAATAATTTATTGGCTGGTCGTGGCGCTACGAAACGTCGTCCACCCATGTTATCACGTTCGAATAGTGGTTCGAGTCGTCGTTCAATGCAGGTAAGTTAAGGAGGATGGTTTTAAAAATCCCAAAAGGATTACTAATTTGACGAAGTTCTTGGAAGGGAAAGTTAAATTTATTTGGTATATATAGCTACAGAATATAGCCTCAAGGAGCAAAATCTTTGTGGTTCTAATTGTGGTCCAATGCTCTTTATTTGGAAGCAATTGGAGTTTTATCTTATTTCTGTATTTGGTACCCACTGTGGCTTAATTGTGATCCAATCGTAGCTCTTGTTTGTTTTAGAAATGCGTTTCAATCGAAGAATTAAGTACTAATTTTGGTATCAAATGGTATTTGTAGTTCCATCAAAGTTCCTTATTTGGTAACAAATGTAGTTCAGTTATAACTCTTAACTTTGTACTAATAGTGGTTTATTAAGTACTATTTGTTCAATCGTATGAATTTATTTGGTACAATTTAGAGCTGGTACAATTTAGAGCATTTAATACCAATTGTCTTTCAATCATACATCTTTTATACAATTTTGGTACCAATTTTAGTACTATCGGAGTTCCTTCTTGACTTTGTACTAATCGTGGCTTATTAGGTTTTTTGTTTAGTACTATTTGTCCAATCGTAGTAATTTATTTGGCACAATTTTAAGCCCAATACCAGCTGTTTATTTAATACTAATAGTTTATCAATCGTACTTTTTTATTTTGTACCAATTGTGATTGTTTTTTTTTTTTCTTCATTTTGAACCAATTGTGGTTCCATCAAAGTTCTTTCCAATTGTGTTTAAATGCCAATTTTATTTTTTTTTTTTATTTTTTATTTTATTTATTGAAACAGTAATATAATTTCGTTTCAATCTTTACTTTTTATTTAGTACCAAGAGAACAATAAACAGTTCGATCGTAATTCTTATTTTGGAGCCCACTGTGCTCAATGGTTGGAAATTTGGACTAATTCAATCTCTTTATCTGCTACTTACTGTCTTTATTTGTTCTTTATTTTGTAACTATTGAAAGTACCCTTGGTGCCGATTTCGGTTTAATCTTAATCTACTCTTAAATGAGTCCCAACTGTAGTTAGATTGTAGTTCTTATTGGATACCAATTTCTGACTCAACCGTAGCTCCTTAATATGATCCTATTCTGCTTACCATAGCCGTTTATATGGTACCAATTTTGGTTTAATCTTAAGTCCTTATTGAGTCTCAACTGTAGTAAGATTGTAGTTCTTATTGGATACTAATGATGGCTCAAACATAGCTTCTTAATAGAATCCAATTCTGCTTCAACCTCAGCTGCTTATTTGATAACAATTAAGGCACAATCATTGCTCTTTATTAAACACTAAATACCGTTCAATAATAAAATATTATTAAGTTCAAATGCAGTCAAATCATTTGTAATTATTTGGTCTCCCAGGGCTTTAGTATTGAACATCAGTTGTATCATCTAACCTGTTAATACCTTAAACTACAAATTTTAGTTATTTTTAAATATTTATCATTATTAAAGTAACCATAAAAAATTTGAAAAAACCAATGCGCAACTAATCCTCTATTTTATATAATTTAAAATAGAATTTAACAAAATAATAATCATAAAAAAATGCACTAATATTTTAATTAAAACCCTTAACTATAAATGATGCATACCAATTTTATTTCATTTAAATAAAATTTTCAACAAACTTTATTATTATTTTATGATTTTAAATGTTAAAAACCAAATACGAAAATCGAAAAAAAAGATGGTGTGTGTCTGGCTTTTAGTGTAAACACACACACAAACGCACGTCGTCATACAAACAAAAATAACAATCAGCAACAAAATCTGATTGAAAATTCATATTGTTTTTTGTTTTCAGCATATTTTTTTTTTTCATAATTTGTTTGAATGCTTCAAGAGTTGTAATTTGTAACATTTTTAGACTGAGTGTTGTAATGTTCAAAAAAAACTGAGTGTTGTAATGTTAAAAAAAAACAAACAAACAACACAAACTTTATAAAAAGCTACAAAATTATATATGGAGAAAAAAATATGTCATTATTAAATAAATAACAACTGCCACTACAAAATAATATCAGAGTAAAAGTGGAAAATAAAAAAAAACACATATAGTGTTGCATGTAGATTCAATCAGTTCTTTATAATTTTTTTGGGGTTGTTGACTTGGCGAGAATAACAAACAGAAGCGCCACCACAAAAATTCATATGTATGACAAACACAGCAGCAGAAGCAACAGCAAAAAATAACACAGAAATGAACAGAAATGGTCACATATAGTAGAGTCATATATGGAAAAAAGTTTTTTGCATATAAATATACATACAATTAATGCACACACATTTGTATGTGTCTGTGTGTGTGTATTTTACATTTATATATACTTATATATGTTTATTAGGAGAGTCCAATAAATAAAGAATTTTTTGTTTAAATTTTAATTAAATAATACTTGATGGTTTAATTGCTGCTCATTACTATATTCTAATTGTGGTTCAATGAATTTCCAACTGTTTATAGTCCATTTTTGGTCATAGCTTGTAATTTAGTACTTTTATTTTAAACGTAGCTTCATAACGACTAAAACTCTGATTGAATTCTAACTTTTGATTTGATACCAAATAGAGCTTTTTATTGGATCATAACTATGATTTACCTCTTTAGATCCAATTGTGTTTCAAGTCTTTTGTCAGGGATGTGCTCTTTGTAAACGAGGGCTCTTAATTAAGTCTTAATTATGTTTTAATGACGTTGCAAACGTAGTTTAATCTTAGCTCTCTATAAGGTCCTTATAATGTATCAATTGAAACTCTTTATCTAAATCAATAGCTTTTAAGACAGCGATTTCCACAAACGTCTAAACACCTGGTTTGCTATGATTCGTCCTTTGTCAGGGATGTAAACTTTGTAAACGAGGGCTCTTAATTAAATCCTAATTATGTTTCAATGACAATCCAAATATAGTTCAATCGTATTTATCTATAAGGACCTAATAATGAATCAATTATAACTCATTATCTGAACCAATAGCTCCTAAGACAGATTTGATTTTCACAAACGTTTAAACACCTTGTTGGCTATGATTCGTCTATCGCCACGGATGTATTCTTCGTAAACGAGGGCGAGGATCATCGTCACTTTTGTGTCCCTTTTGTAAGCGAGAGAGTGGACTCTAAAGTAACAAACATGAGATTTAAGTCTGTATCTTTGTAATCTATGGGGTGACGATTGACTTCCTCTTAGGACAAGCACATGGTAAAATAGCTAATCACCTGGACATTCGCTGAATTGGGGTAACCCTAAGTGGTAGGTTTAACAGGTAGTTTGGAACTGCCCGATCTACCCCTGCAGTTCGACAAAGGGTTAAAGCATTCTAAAAAGACTATGATTGCTACAAAGGTCTAACAAACTGGTGGCCTTTAATTAGTCTTTCGACACGAATGTACACTTCATAACGAGGGTGAATACAATAGTCACTTTAGTGTCCCCTTTATACGCGAAAGAGTAGACACTTAAGAAACAGGCCTAAGCTTTTTGGGGTGTCTCTTTGTAATATATGGGGTGTAAAATCGATAACCCTTAGTAGTATGTTAAATATTTAGCTCCGGATTGCAGGATCGAACTGCTGAGATATAAACATAAACTTGTACACATATACATATGTATTGATATACCCAACAGCTCTTGAAACTATTTTAATCCGAGAGAACTATAAAAATCATTTACTTTACAAACTCTAGTTAATTCGAATACAGGTATCAAAGTTAAATTTATCATAGAATTTAAATGTATTCTTTATTTGCTATTTTTATTATTTAAATAAAATGTTATCAGTTACATTTATTACAAAAAAACAGTCCCAGTAGAATAAAAAATTAAAACAAAATTGTCAAATGCAACCACTACAACTGCCGGAAACTAGCATTTGAACATATACGCCAAAAAAAAACATATACATAAGTTCAAAAACACTTATCTGTTAGTATACACATGTATTTGTATTTTATGGCAAAACACAACCAGACAAAACAATAGCACTGTTTCAAAATTTAAAAAAAAATATAGTTAAATTTTACTTAAAAAATATATTTCTTGTTAAATTACTCTGCCTTATAATATGCCAATATTAAAAGAAATAAATAATAAAAAACATGTTTATGTTTTTATAGTGTTATTTAATTGAAAATTAATAACTTTTTGACAAAAAAAAACCAATTTACCAAATATTTTCTACAGACCTTAATATATTGATGATATAAATATAAAAGATATTTTTTCACTTGAACTTAAAAATGTTTCTATATGCTTTGAAGTCATTGTTTTAAAAATTGCTGTCAATAATTTCTTTTATGCTTCAAAAAATAAAACCAAGCAGCAATCAATCGACCAACCAACCAACCTTTACTCTTTTGATTGTTTTTTTGTAAGTAGACCAAAAAAAAACTACTTAAGAACACAATTGTTAATTTGCAAAAATTACTTTTGTTCTCTTTTTCATCATCATCATCATCTTCTACTTTGAGGTTAGCAATTTTATTAGGTTTAAAAAATTACAATAAATTTGTTTTAAATAAAAGAAAATTGAAATCAAAAATAACCCAAATCTAACTTAGAGGTTAAATGAATATATTGAAAAAAAGTCTTCTATTAAGCAAAATATTTATGGAAAAAATTTATATTTTTTTCAATTAAGAAAAAATTCTTTAATCAAATTTAAAACTCATATTATGTTGTAAATGTGTAAAATTTATGAATTTTAAAATATTTATTCCATGTACGAGGTATTAATTTTTAATAGTCTATAACTTAACATCAATTCAAGTAAGAAATCTACAGAAATAATCTTCTTATACCTTTAAAGACATTTATAATAATTTTTGTAAAGAATAATTTTCAATTAGTCTATTGGTTTAGCAGATATAGAGTAAATGAAATATTTTTTTTTAAATATCAAAAATATGTAATTTAATATTACTCATACCACTAGTATTATACATAAAGAAACAAATTGAAAATAATTGCTACGGTGCGTATGATTGTTTTTTTTTTATTTATATTAAATTTTTTATCAAGTATACGTTTTGATGTCTTTGTTTCACGAAAACTAAAGAGAATAAAACGAACAAAAACTGTAAATTCGACAACTAGGTCAAAACTAGATCATAGACTAGTCCTTAGACTTGTTTAACTACTGGGTCATAGACTAGTTCTTGGACTAGTACATTGACTATCATATAATTCAATGCCCAGTCTATGTTTAGACAAGTTCAGTTGTTAATCTATAGCGTAGTCCAATGACTAGGTAACAGGCTAGTCTATGGACTAATATATAAATTAACCAATATATTAATTAGTAGACTTATTCATTGACTAATCTATATTCATAAAATGATTAATTAGTAGTCCCCAGATCAGCCCCTTGACTAGTTCCTAGACTAATTTCTACACTATTCTATATACTAACTAGTTCAGTGACTAGTTTACTATCAAATTCTAGATGTTTTACCAGTCTATGGACGTAGTCCATAAAATAGTATATAGACTACACTTTAGAATAGTTATAGACAAGTCCATCAAAAAATCGACGGGATAGTCTATAGACTATTTCATATAATACTCTTTAACTATTCCAAAAAGTTGTTGATAAAATTATTAATGTACTAGTTCCTAGATCAGCCCCTAGTTTTAAATCTAATCACCACACTAGTCTATATACTAGTTCAGTGATTAATAAATCATCAAGTTCATTGACTAGACGCTTTACAAGTCCATACAATAGCCTGTAGAATAGTATATAGATAATTCAGTCAAATTATCGATATAATAGTCTATAGACTAGTCCATATAAAATAGTCTGTGGACTAAGTCATATAGATAACTTACCGCATAACTTAAACAACTTTTCTATATTTTAAGAAAAACTACAACATATTTTCAGTTTATCTTTCACATTAAGAAACATTATTTAAAAGCAATAACAATTTTTATAAAATATTTTCAACAACTTCTTTACGTTCTCCTCCATGAAGCTTATAAGATGAAGAAAAAGAAAAATATAAGAAGATTAAGATGTTAAATTTTTAAGTTAAACTTGTCGTTTTCCATAAAGACAGTTAGCTGAGCAATTGTTTGTTTGATATTTTCATTTTCTTTTTCAACTTTTTATATTTAATCAATTTTTGTTTGTGTTTGTGTATTATGTGTGTTTTCCAGTTGAATTCTCGTGATGAACCGGAAAAAACATTCAAAGTTGCAATGCCTGACAATGCTTACTCGACTGTTTACCTACGTGACGCGATGTCAGTGGAAGAGTTTCTGGCAAGTGCTTGTGCTCGACGCAATCTCAATCCCATGGAACATTTCGTACGTGTTAAGAAACGACGTGACATGGAAGATCACAATTACTTTGTGCCACACCGAAATGATTTAATCGAAAATTATGTAAGTACAATAGACTAACCAAAATGCTAAGCTACCATCTAAACCAACCTATGTATCATGTATGAATAAATCTTTGGTGGAAATTATCTTTATCGTTATAACTAGCAATTACAATTTGTAATAAATTTTCTTTATTTTTTTTTAAGAATTTTACACCTTTTTTTCTTCTTTCCATTGAATTTTGAAAAATGTCCAAAACTATAAGGCAACAAGTCAACTGCATATTTACTTCCTTTAAAAGAACTTTGACTTTATAGTAATGTTTAGTTGTTAGTTTCAACGTTCGTTTTGTTAAAGTCAGACATAGCTATAGAAATTAGAAAAAATCATTTTTCTTTATCTCCTTCTACTAGAGACTTATTTAAATTAGTCCTTGTCTATGTGGCTATACCTACTCAGGAATCGGTTCCTTTTTATATGTATCTGTATTGAACGACAAAAAAAAATGATAAAAAAACCAACAAAGGTGGTTTAAAAAACTATCATTGTAGTAATATTTGAACAATTTGTATGTGTCGTGTAGGTGGTTGTAGCAAGTTTGTTCTTTGCTTGTCTTTATAATGTTGTAACAACATCCGCTGTGTGTCAGTTTCCTGAGATATGGCGTTAAAGTTTGCCCATGACTAAAAAACAAAAGCGAAAAAGATTTCATTAGTTGTTGTTATTTTCTCCACACTTTTTATGTTTTTTTGCTTTACCTTTTACTGGTATGTCTAGCTACTGTTGCCATTACAACACACCGCCACTTAAAATACATCTCACACAAGAACACAGACTATAACGGACAAGAGAGGTTTGTCCTTTGAAGACGAAAAATGGAAAACTTTTCACAATGTCATTGTCGTTCTACACAAGTGAAACATTAATTATTAGTTTCTCATAACCACACGCGTACATACTATATCATATACATATATACATTCATATGTATATACTGGAACCACATCCTCTTTTTCTTTGACTAGGCTAGGCAATCACAATTTGAAATGCAGAAATACATACATGTAGTGTTAAAATTAATATACACACGAGAAAATGTGGTAGTCCTTGTTAAAAGCAATATTTCGAAACCAATGACTAGACTATAATCGATATTACAGCTAGACTAAAGCGAAAATACAACAATGTCGAAACAGCAGATTGGCTACAGACTAGACTATAGACTATACAAAAGACTAGACTATGGACTGAACTATAGATGAGACTATAGACAACTGCACTACTGGGCTTTAGACTAGACTATATATTAGACTATAGAATAGGCTATAGACTATACTATAGACAAAACTGTAGACTAGACTAGACTATACTAGACTAGACTAGACTAGTATATAGTCTAGACTATAGACTAGACTATAGACTAGACTATAGACTAGACTATAGACTAGACTATAGACTAGACTATAGACTAGACTATAGACTAGACTATAGACTAGACTATAGACTAGACTATAGACTAGACTATAGACTAGACTATAGACTAGACTATAGACTTGACTATAGGCTAGACTAAAGACTAGACTCTAAACTAGATTATCGACTATGATAGAAACTATAGCCAAGGTAACGTTATTATACTTATTTTTTCTCTAGGTACACAATCTGGAAACAAGTTTTAATTTAACCACAACATTACAGAAGCAATCCACAAAAAACATGATTATAATACAAAAACACAATATTAAAATCAAAATTAAGAAATTTCAAATTGAAGCAACAACAATAATAACAGTATTATTTTGTTTGAATGATTTTTGAGGTTTTGCGATAAAATTCAAAATATACGAACTGAATTGTACAAAATTTCAAAAACCAACATTTGTATTAACCAAACATTTATATCTATACTAGTATACACATGTTTGTTTAAATATTTTATCTATATGTGTACATAGTATGTTTGTGTATGTGAGTACAAATGTAATTGTGTTTGTTACATTTTACAAAGATTTCACTTTTGCAGAATTTTCTACAAGCAACAACTCGTTTGAGAAATTTATTTCGTGTCTGTATGACTTGAATTAGCCCAGTAGTTTGAGTAGCTTTTAGTGTATTACTTTCAAAGAGGTTTTCCTTAAAAGGCGACTTATGAAAATAAATATTTGAATTTGAAAATTATATCTAACTGATGTGTAATAATTAATAATGTCAATTAAGTTTATACTAGTATACAAAGAAGTAAAAATACTCAGACACAAATCTATAACCAGAAACTGCTGGGTTATGTTTATATGTGTATTTCTATGTGGGTGTATACTCCATGAAAGAAGCGTAAAATACAAGATACAAAAAAACAGAGGAAATCACAATCACTGATGCAAATGGCAGTTTAACTTCCGTCATAGTGCACATACATACATAGAAATTCTGCCACTAATATGGACACACACATACATAGTATAGGGTTGTGCAGGAGCAAAGGAAAAAAATTAGATTTAAATTCCATCACCGTGTAATTCATTATTTGCTTTTTAATGTAGAGAATAAGAAAAAGTTGAGATAAAACGAGACAACCATCTGTATTTGATTGCAGCGAATAATGCATTCTGAATTTAATGTTAGGAAAATAATTTAGTTGTCTTTTCAAATGGAAAATGTAACGTCAAAAAAAATACATATGTATATAGCTTATTTTGAAGAAAAAGGAATGAATGTTTTTTGAAGAAAAAAATGTAAATTATAAGTTTTTACTAGTTGATCTCCATCGCTTTTAATCGCTTTCAAAGATCATATGAATAGACTATAGACAACACTTTGAGCTATTCCATAGACTAGACTATAGACTAGACTATAGAATAGACTGTAGACTTAACTATAGACTAGACTATAGACAAGACTACAGACTAGACTATAGACTAGACTACAGACTAGACTACAGAATAGACTACAGACTAGACTATAGACTAGACTGTAGACTAGACTATAACTAGTCTATAACTAGACTACAGACTAGACTACAGACTAGACTACAGACTAGACTACAGAATAGACTACAGACTAGACTATAGACTGGACTATAGACTAGACTAAAGACTAGACTAAAGACTAGACTAAAGACTAGACTAAAGACTAGACTATAGACTAGACTATAGACTAGACTATAGACTAGACTATAGACTAGACTATAGACTAGACTATAGACTAGACTATAGAGTAGACTATAGACTAGACTATAGACTAGACTATAGACTAGACTATAGACTAGACTATAGACTAGACTATAGACTATACTATAGACTAGACCATAGAATTAATTATTCTGTACCTAATGTATACTTGTTGTACTTTAGTATAAAATAATACTTTATTATTAAAAATATGTGATTCTAATACAAAAAAAAAAAACATATTTTTTATATGTGTTTTTTCTAATTACAGTTACATAATCACGAATTCGTAGAAGTTTGCATGAAAATTTTATATCAAGTCGAATTACATCGTACAACATTGGAACAGATGTGGGGTTTCTCGGTTGAAGCTGAACTTATTGAAAATGCCGAACGACAGGATGAACTGTGCTGTTATGTCAGTCGTGTGGAAGATAAAAGTGTAGCAATGCAAAATGGTAAGTAAAAGAACAAATATTAACATAGAAAAAGAAAAAGCATATTATATCCTTTTTAGAAAGGATGCGTATTTAATTAAATATAATACAAAGAAATATACTATTACATTATTTTATGATGTATTGCAGTCTAATCTTATTGTTTTCAATTCATCAAAATGAAAATAACTTCATGATAATTATATTTAACGTTTTTTTAATATTTTACTTAAATTTAATATTTATATAATTTATTTTGCCTGAACAATATTTTTATTTAAACACAAATGTGTTGTATATTTCAATTTTTACAATTCGTTTGTATAGCAAAAATAAAAACAATAAAGTCACACAATATTTGCAAAGAAGTGAAGTGTCTAAAATTGTAAAATGTTTATCTATTCTATCTATAAAAGACACGGAAGGTGTATAATATAAAGAAAAAAAACCTAACCAGACTTTTATGTAAACTGCCACGTTTTGAGAATCAATTTATGTCTGTTAAAGTTTTGCCACACAAAATAAAAATGAAAAGAAAAATAAAATAAATTGATAGATAAAATAATAATATGGTACCATATGAATAATATATTACAATAGAATCTAGCTAAAATGAACTGCGTTTATTGTTTTAGGTATAAAGTAAGTAAATTTTATTTGAAATATAATTTATTTAAAAATGCAATAGTATTATTTAAAGAATATTTAATAACGGGATATGTTATAGTCAGTATTCGCTTTAAAATTGTTGTACTGTTGTACATGCTATAAATAAAGAATATACATACAGGGTGGTCCAACTACAACTGGTATATTGTGAGTAAGCTCAAATCGGCGGCTAGTAATCTTTAGCCACACCGCCACCGACTACTTTCGGCTTAAAATCTTTAGCCGATTAAAACAAAGCCGCTGATGAAGATTGGAATTTCACATGTTTTTTCGGAAAATATTTTAACCAATTTAAACAAAGTTACCACTATTTAAAAACGTATGGCAAATTGAAAAGACTTGCCGCACAATATAGTGCTAATATTAAAATAGTGAAAACTACTTTAATATGTCCATTTTTAAACAGAAAAAACTTATAAAGAGACATGTTTCTATATAACAAACTATTATACAGAGACTTTTCAAAATAATACACGTCAATTTCTGAAGAAATATGTAGTTAAATTGAGCCCACAATTTAGCTGCCGCCGTTATTTTCTTTAAAAAACCGTCGACCAAAAGTACTTGCGCCGCAGAAGATCATTTTTCATCGGCTTTTATCTCTGATTGTAAATATTAGTGTATATTATACCTCCTTTACTTCTTACTTTAACAGGGTTTGCAAGATTTTATTGAACTTATTTGCTAATAAATAACTCTAATGCTACCCTATGTCGTACGTTTCCTAACATCAAAACTGTTGCTATCACTACTGAGGTCAAACAGTTAATAAAAAAATTACCTTTTAAGCACTTGCTGTTGTCAATACTTAGGCCACCATAGAGCTGCGATTCACCCTCATTAGACTTTGTCCAATGACCATCGTTACTGAGGACACACAGTTCATGAAGAAAGCTACTTTTTTATAACAAAGTTTTGTCGTTGTGTTAATGTTATCAAGAAGTCGCCTTAAAGTTACTATTTGGTCTCTATAGACTTTCTCTTGTGAGGTTATGTTAAGGACCAAAGCTTTGCCGATAAACTCTTAGCAATCCGCCCATGTCCAATTATATATAAATACGCAAACATGTAAATTTTTAGTTACATCCTAATGACTCACCCTGTAAATATGTACTTATGTAAAGAAGTCATATACACAAAAAGGAAGAATTGAACATAAATTCACACTTTCGTAAACTAAACAAAAACTAATGTACACATATTGCAAATATGCATTTGAAATAGTTACATTTAAATATGAATACATTCATAGAAAAATTTATATAGTTAAAGAAATTGCATACAACTATGTTAAAAATTATAGTCATGACTTGTTGCGTATTGTCTATTTCCTACCCAGCGAAAATAAAACTAAGTACTTCCAAAAGAATAACATTTATCACCACTTCAAAAGTAGTACTAATAGAAATTGTTTACCTTCTGCGGAAATGACTTCCAAAGAAGCGAATAGAATCGAATTTTATTTAAAATTGAAGGTATATTATTTGTACTGAAATTTTTTTAATTAAACCAATTTTATTGTGGTGTTGATTGATAAATGCGAGTAATTTACTTATTTATTTTAATATTATTTAAGTCAAATTAGTTGTATACCTATAATACTATAATTTCACTTCCTAATAACTTCCAAAAAAGGAAAATAAAAATTACTTTGTGAGAATGTGTTCAGATATAGGGAATTTGGAATCAAATAAAAAGGACATCCCTCTTATGACAAGCTTGTGTTATAATCATAACTTCTACAGGTATTTTTTAGTACTTCCATAGAGTAAATTCTACTTCTTTTTTACTTCTTTGGAAGTTCTTTTTTGCTGTGTATATAATAAAATCATTTCACTATGAAAGCAACTACTGTTGAAATCTGGTTCCTTTCTTAAGGAGGGGGAAGTTCAAACTCTGCTGTCTTTCTCGACGACACTTAAACCAGTGTTAATCTAGTGTTTAATGTGGAGGCTCATAAAAGCTCTATAAGCTTCATTTTAAAAAACTTGCGCTTAAGAACAAAGCGCTTATTTATAAGCTCTTTCGTTTCTATAGAAGTTAATAGAATATAAGAGATAATTAGGATTGCTTTTAAACATTTGCTCAAAAAAATCAAACATCTGCTAGTTTTTCCTTAAATTTTGCTTTAATATGCAAAAAGCATAATGGCAAAACCTTCCAATTTTAATTAAAACTATCTTATACCAAGATAACTTTGTCTAATAGCTGACACTTTAAGTACTCTTGAACTTCAACTTGTTGATAGCAATTAATAATTAGAAATCAATTTAATTAGGAAGGAATGGAAATTCATAATTGTGATTAATATTTAATCGTGTACAAAACTACTTCATTATATTTGGCACTCAACTGTAAAAGTGTTGCAAGTTACTCTAAACTCTAACAATAGAAAATAAACATACAGATTTTAGTTGTTAGAAATACACATACAACTATATAGTTTTCGAATTATGAATGAAAAATAAAATGAAGAAGAAACAGCAATAAACGTACTATACATTAACATACAAACATAGTTTTTTTTTACCAAAAGATAAAGGTAAAGTTGGTTTTTTGTAAAGGTTTAAATAATAATAATAATAACAATAACAACAATACATATAACAAAAAAATAAGAATAAAATCAAAGCTCTCTCCTCTCTATACAAACAAAACAATGACAATAGATGGATGCACTTGTCGTTTAGAGAATATGACAAACAATGCACACTTGCACTACAATGAAATGAAATAAAATCAAATGAAACACACTGTCCAACTCTCTAGGGTGTAGGAATGGTGTATATGGATAGATGGATGGATGAATGTTTGAATGAAAAAGTGTTTAGAAAATAACAAAAAAAAACTATATATATTGTATATGAAAAATCCAAGTAACTAAACACACTTGTACTTATACACACACACATAAATAACAAAATATTATGTTACAATATACAATCATCATCATCGTCATGGAATAAAAAAAGGACAATAGATTTTATATTGTTCTTTCAAAGACAATGTACTCGTAGTATTTGAATTTCAATACTAACAATTCAAAACTACATTTCATGGCTTTCAATGCATACAATTTTCCACACACACACACATAAATATAATTATCTTTGATCAATATTTACACATACGCTCATATGTATGTATGTAGGTGTATGTTGTTTTTTCATATGAATTTGAAAACAACAACCGGTAATTCTTGAAAATATCTTGTATTTGCTTTTTTTCTAATTCGTTTTCTTGTTTCCTTTTTATATATTCATTTTTTTGTAGGTATTATCAAGGGAGATGAAATAATGGTCATAAATGGTGCTATTGTATCCGATCTAGATATGATGTATCTGGAGAGTGTTCTACAGGAGGAGCAGTCATTAAGCATGATGATGCGGTAATTTTTTTCATGTTGATTTTTTCTAAATTTTTCTTTATTTTTGTTTTCCTTTAAGTCTTTTGTTTAAGTTTTAAGATTATTTACTTATAAAATGATTTCTCTTCTTTCTTGTTTTATTTTTTTTAGTTCATCACGTACTGAACCACCAGATCTTGGTGGCATAATGCGTGTTACCGATGATATGATTGATTCCCTTGTTTGTCCACCACCACCATCGGATCCACCAGTAATGAGTGAAGAAATGATTACTGGTTTAATAGTACCGGCCCCAGGTTGGAGTAAGTTTTTTTTTGTTGGTTTTAGTCTATTTTCTTACAAGAACATACTAGGTCCATTTTTTTCAAAAAAATAATTTCAAAGAAATATTGATAAAAAAATATTACAAAAATGTTCTTTAGATTAAGAATAAAATTATTCACAGGGTTTCAGCTTAATAAGTTCTATTAGTCTGGGTTTCGAATCCCAACCTCGACTCCTAAACATTTGCAAAAGCCTCAAATATGGAGGCCAAAATATATTCTTATAGTCCACGAACTAAAGGGAGAAGGATGTTTAAATTTAATGTAAAACAGCTTAGATTCGTGATTGCTTCCATTTCGTTTACGGGAGCTAATTCTGGCTTTCGCGAATTTAAAATAATTGTATTTCGTTTTCGAATGCCAGGGTATTGCGCCAGGTTTTTATTAAGAAACTATCTTCAAGATCCTTTTATTTCATAAGCAAATTACTTTTAATCGCATTTAATGAATCTCAGTCATAAAAACGGAAAAATTTCAATCAATTTTATTCGATCCCAACCCCACCTTTTAAAATTGCACACACGTGATAAACGTCACTCTCACCACGAACTATCTAATAATGACAACTATCTAAAAAATTGCGATTAATATTATTCGATTCCCACCCACCTTCTAAAAATGGACACTCACGAAAAACGTAACTCTTATTCACGAACTATCTAATTATGACAAGCATGTAATATGAGTAGGGTAGAAGGGGGATCATAGCCACTTTATTTTTTTGAGACGGACTCAAATTATAACTGTAATACATATTCTTAATTTTTTCTTGGTTCGGATACTTCGATATGTTGGCTTTAGTTTTATTCCTTTCGATATTTTCTAAGTCATTTTAATATACATATTTTTTAACTTTTCCGCATTGACCAAAAACGGCGATACCGCCCCATCCATGCGGTAAATACGACAAGGGGATGGGGTAGATTTGTCATTAGTAAAATAAAACAAAAAAATATAGGTTAATCTTTCAAACTATTAGGGATGATAGATAATTGATAAACGAAAACAAAATTTGATAATGTAATAAAATCGATTACTCGGTTTTCAAGTTATTCCCATTGGCAGATGTGCGAATTATACCCCTTTTACCCTATGTATCGTTTTAGGAAAAATTCGTTATTTTAATTGATACTAAATTGTGAAAAATATCATATTAGACGGCATACAGAGGGGAAAAGAAATATACATGCCTGGTATCAAATTGACACTTAAGTGTTTTTAATTTTTCAATAACATCCGTTGTCATGTTATAGACAACATAGTAAGCATTTAGACAACGGTTGTGTATAAACTTTGGATTTCGATAACGAGTGTTATCGTACGTATGTATATACTTTGACAACGAATGTTATTGAAAAATTATAAACACGTTGGTGTCAATTTGGCACCATATATCATTTTTTTTCTGTGTAAATGATCTAAGTGATTTTTTCACATAGATTGCAGGACTTTATTATGCTGATCGTTTAATTGCGAAAGTTGGCTTATAATCCTAATAAAGAATCCAACTCTTAAATCTCTCTCTTAATTCAGCAAAGGAAAAGTTTCAAATCAAATCAAAACTTCTCTAACAATCCAAATTTTAACTAAAAATTAAAAATTTTTTTAGACTAAAAGCTTCAACCTTAAATAAAAATTAATATTGTTATAGTGTAGTGTAGCAGAGTCACAGAGTCGATTCCTAAAGTCCCAGAGTCTGGGGGCAAACGAACAAACAACACACAAAGATTGACCAGCCAGAACACTAAGGTTTAATCACCTAATTTATGGAAATCTGACAACGATCTTAAAAATCAATGGATAAACACTTAATACCAAAAACTAGTGTCCGAACTAGTTGTATTTCTATTGGCACTCCTCTAGTTGCATTATTTAATAACTGTATTTCAATAACAGCATTCTTTTGCCAACTTTTGCCACATAAACTTCTTGTTTTTCCAGATTAAAATTCTTACCATAAAAATAAATTTCATAATTCAATATTAAAACCATTGGCAAAGGCTGACCTGACACATTATTTTCCATTATATGGTTGTATTTATTGGATACACTCAGTCAGTCAGTTAAAAAAGAAAGATTAAAGTGCTTAACTTTTTTAATTTTGTTTCAAAAGTAATATTCCGCCAAAGTATTACGGCAAATAGCTGTAGCAGCAAAGGCAGCAAATCGTGCATACTGTGCACCACATTGCCCATAACTTGAAATGCAAAAAAAAAAAAAAACACTCAACTGCTGTTAAATAGACAACTTTAAAAATTACCAAAAAGTTTATATTTTTTTAACAAATTGTTTAAAACAATTTTTTTTTTTTTTTTGCTCAGTGTTATTTTACGAGCTTTACAAACCGTGAAATGTTTTTGAACATCACACTTGTTTACATTGACCAAAAAACGTAACGAAACTTTTTAACAATTACATGTGTATTTAAGCTGCTGCTACAACGGAAAAGAGTAGGTGGCTGTCCAAGGGACGCCAAGTAGTAAATTTTGTTAGTTTTTTTTTTGTAGGTTTTTCTGTTTTTTCCTAGTATTTTCGCCAAAATTGCAGTTATGCATGCAACATGATGTTGAAAACTAAATATGTAGTAGGATATTGCACACTTATGGAGAGAAAATAATGTACGCGACAAAATACACAAACAAAAATGCAAGACTAGAAAGAAAAACCAATGAAAAACTTTGAAAAAGAAGAAAACATGCACATACAATATTATTATTAAATATATATTTTTTTTATTTTAATATTTATGTTTTTATTATATATACTTTATTACTATACAAAAGTTGGCATGTTTTCGTAACTACACATAGAAAGACATACAGAACCCAGAGTTTTGCAAAGAGTCAGTGTATCCTTTTTAGAATTTACTTTCACCAAATTAAATACATACTTGAATTCTGGAGTTTATATCAGAGATACAAACCGAGACGGCTCAAATCGTCGGCGGCTGGCCACCGGTAAGATTTTAAAACCCGCGACGCCACCGACTTCTTTCGGCTCAAAATCTAAGCCGGCTTAAACGTAGCCGCTGATTAAAATTGGAATCGCACATGTATTTAAGAAAATAATTTCACCAATTAGAACGAAGTTGCCACTATTTTAAATTCTTATGGCAAATTAAGAAAGAGTTGCCACACTAATATTAAAATAGCGAAAACTACTATAAATGTCGAGAAAAAAACTTATATAGAGACAGGTTTCTACAATATAATAAACGCTTATAAGGTCAATTTCTGAAGAAAAAATTAAATTGAGCCGACAATTTAGCCACCGCCGATATTTTCTATAATAAGCCGCCGCCGATAATTTTACATCGTATTTTCTAAATAATATAACAAAAAATCATTGCTTACTTTACTCACCCACTCACCCTACGTAAACTACAAAGTAGACACTTTACATATTTCTTATTCTAAAACAAACGAGATGTAATCTATTTAAAAATTTATTAATAATTCAAATAATCTGTAATAATAATCCTTCAAAAATCAATCGATTTCCTGCTAGGAAACACACAAACTGTGACCAAAACTAACCACAGTTATTGCCAACCTGAGCTGCAGGTATATGCATTAAAATAACGGTTAGTTTACTCATACATAAATAATAATTCTTAGTTTTTAAATTATGAAACGGAGTAAGTACATAGTGTATTTACACGCTAAAAACAAGTTTTATGGACAGTCGTCATGTTTTAGTGTTGACTCGAAAAGTGGAAAGAGTTTAATTGAAATAATGACAGTTGAAGTATTTAATAGCGTTTATTATTGCAACAAATGTTAAATATATGTACTTATGTACCTGCCTCATATGAGCATGAAAGTTTAAAAAATTGATCTAAACTTCCATCCACTATAAAATATGACATTTACAAATAATATGTTTAGTTTTTAATGGCGAGATAAGGAGTAATTGCAGCACACATAAGTGTGAGCAAACAAATTAACCACTTGAACAAAAACTACATACACACATGCATACGTCTACTTTTTACCCACTTTACTGCTATTAGTAATTATTAATAATTGCAAATGATAATAACAATAGTAATGATGATGATGATTAATAATGATTTCATTTTGATTACAGATGGCACCGGTAAAGATTTATACTCACCAGAGGCCGAAAGTTCTCCGGCTCCTTCGTTCGTTGAACCAACAGTTGTCACTCAAATTGCGGGTACAGCCACTAAACCAACGTCACGCACAAGCAGTTTCGAAATTGAAAATCTACTAAAAACAGCCGAACAGGTAAGTACAACAGACATGACCATATAACACTCTGGCCAAAATGCCCAAAAAAGGGACTGTTGAGGTGTGGGGAGGGGATGTTAAATAAGGAGTATGGGGCCAAAAACAAAACGTTGCAAACCACAACATTTTCACAATAATCATCATCATCATAATCTTGGTAATCATTGTCATACATCATCAACAATAACAAAAAACCAGCAGCAACTGCTGCTACTGCAATTGTGAAATCCATTAATGTTGGTTATTGCACTGCAGTAGCAAATAATGCAAAAGGGTTATTTTGGCATTATTTCATCATTATCATCATCATTACTCTTATGTTTTACATCTCATTACTGTTTAACGTCTACACAACTACTACTACTACCACTACTTTACCCGCCAACTCTCTTTCTCTGTACCTACCTACCTGCGGCTTAACCGCCACTACATGACCAAACTACCAACCGCAAACCCCACCCAACCCTTTATTACAACTCCCATAATAACAATCTCGTAAATAATCCACTTGCATGCCAAAAAAAAAAACGAAACTCTCAAAACTATAACAATAAAAAAGAGTTTAAATTAAATGTTATATTAAGTTTTAAGAATTTGCAAAACAAATTAAATGTTGGATTAAGTACATACATAAATAACGGTTAGGTCAAAATAATATGATGATGCCCAAAAATTAATCACTGTTCTTGATTATCATTAATTATTATCGTAACTACTCAAAAGCTTTTTTAACATGTAAAGGTCATTAGGTTAATATTTCGTCAAGGACAATCAATCTCGATCTTATTTGTATTTGTCCTCATCGACACCTTGACACCAAGACTCGTATAATGCATTTTTAACTATCCAATAAATTATGAGGAAATTCACATAATAAGATAAATAAACTGAACCGGGAAGGCTTAAGAAACCCCACGTTTAACGCTACCTAATTTCGAAAGTTTGCAGCAAAATTCGGATTTGATTAAAAAACCTTATCTAGTAATCTATTTAAGAAACTAGTTATTTTGTATTTAGTTTCAACCACCGTTTACCTTAACCTTAACACAAGAAGTCCGAGAAATAACGGAATGTCAAATGGATTAGGGCTTAATATATTTACCGACAGCCAGAAATCAATTAGGGCAATAACAGGTATTGAATTGTAAGAAAGCTCTAACTGAATACATACTTTCCCCGAGATAAGGTTTACATCATATGGGTACCAGGTCACTTGACAATAATCCCAACAAAAGGACGAATGTAACTGCTTTAGAGGGAACGGAGCTCGATGTAGTTAACCTGATGAGCGCAAAACCATTCAACGGAATTAAAGCTGAAAAAACTCCCATAAGGACTCTCGGAAAAACCAAACGAAGGTTGAACTACAAAGATCCTATGAGGCGACACTGATGAGAGCAAGACTAGAAATCTTCCAATATTGAACAAGGGTGATGTTAATTTGATGAGTGGACACTCAGGATTATGAGCACATCTATACAAAATTGATAGTGCGAATTCAGACGAATGTGGAGAGAACAGTAAAACTCTGCAACACTTTCTTTGTCACTGTCGGGCTTTCGTCAAGGTCAGGTCCAATTATCATGAAAGTTATGTTATTTCGGAATGAACATTCCTTTTTAACACTGATTGTAAAAATTCTTATGAATGTTTCAGAACATTGAAAAATAATACATTCAGTTCACTCCTTTTTTTAAAAGAAGCGCGCAACAGACCCGATAGTGGCCTACACATAGAGGGAGAAATAAGTTTACACGCCTGGTATCAAATTAACACCAAATTTTTCAAAAACATCCGTTGCCATGTATATAAATACGTACGACAACTCTATGCAATGTTGAGAACGCATCGTGTCAACAATGCAACTATTCGTTGTCGTAATATGAATTTTAGACAATGAATGTGTATAAAATTTAGATTGCTACAACGAATTGTTGCAATTTTGACAACATTGCGTTGCCAACATAATATAGTGTTGTCGTACGTACTTGACAACGGATGTTATTTAAAAATTTGGTATTGATTTGGAACCAGGCGTGTATATATTATATTCCCTCTGTGTAGGTGTAATTCTTCAGATTTGATGTATTATATATATGTATATCCTCCTATCAACCTAATAATAACTATCCAACTTATGTTCTTGAGCGATGTAATATCAAAACGTACGTCTCTCCCAAGATATTTGAATATAATTTTCAAAGAATCTAGGCAATTTCATAGTAATCGTCTTAAAATGTTGCATCCACTAAAAATAAATATCATCAAACTTACGTTGGACTTGTGGCTTCTTGTCCTGCTCTCGTTATTGTAGCTACGTTATACATTCAAGCTTTTTGCATAAAGCCCAACAAATGCGATTATGTTCCATAGCTGAGTTCATGGAATTGGGATCTTTTTGGATTTTACAAGCTCTTATAAATTATCATGAATCAAGTTTTTTCTATTAGATATCGTTAAATCAGTGAACACGTTGGTAAAATATAAGGTATCTGTTGACGATCTGGAATCCAGAACAAATCTATTGTAGAAAGTTTCCAAATCTCCTAAATATATGTTATACATATAGTGGAGTGATCTAAGCGACAGTGAATTATGCCATTTAAAACATTTAAATAACTAAAAATAAACTTCTTTAAAAAATAGCCAAAAATTTACAATTGGTTCTAACTGATTTAAATGTATTGAAGAAGTAAACCGAATTGTTGGCTATGTATGTGTGTAATAGGATTTGAATGTGTACAAGGTACTCATGTAATGCATAAATAAAATGCAGCAGATTAAACATATGATGTAAATTATACAAACAGATGTACATACATACATATGTATGTATGTATGTGTAAATGTACATGAACATGAACATACAAACATTACACAACAAACATAGGTTATTACATGTGACTGTTTTTGTATAGGGACCTATGGAAATTCATCTTCCTTTATGTGTAGTGTTGCTCAAACAAAAGAACACGAAAGTGAAATGTATAATAGTAATGAAGGATAAAAACTCACGAAATGCACTTTTGGTTTGGAACTTTTACCAAGAGCACTTATCACTGAAGGCAGAAACCCACTTCATTTAATGATACTTGATGTGCAAAACCTCTTTTTAAAAGAAGAAACAACAGAAAAAATAAATTTCTTTATATAATAAAATATATATATGTATGTATAGAAAACAAAACAAAAAAAACAAACAAACATACAAACAAAATAAACTAAAAACAAAACCTGTACACATTTAAACATTCTAACATCAGTTTCGATCTGCTGCCACGCACCCAACGTTACGACCAGAACTGAACAGAGCAGAACAGAAACAAACAACCAACCAACCAACAATCTCCCTGAATTGCATACTCAGACATCTGACAGCCAGACACTAAGTTAGACAAACAAAAGGACAGATGAACAGGCAGATAGACAAACAGTTGGACGGATGGATAGATGGATTTACAGACGTAAAACAAAACATAGGCTTGTAAATTACAGACTAAATGACAAACTGAATGACTGGATGACTGACTCATTGACAGACGAAACTATGTAAAACAAATCAAGCAAATCTCTCTTTTACCTCACACTTTCTCTCTCTCACACACACTCTCAAAAATATACAAACTTATATACATACATTTACAGCTAAACTTTTCATATTAAATACATACAAACACTACATGTATTAAATGAATTATTTTATCCCTGGTACTCACGTTCGTACACCTTGAACTAACAAACACAAGAAGCTGTCACTTTAAAATTTTATGCAAATTTTGCGGTGCTCAAAAGGGGATACTACTTTTATCTCAAGTTGCTGTTCTTCATCATATGTACACATACTTATAAAAACACACACATACATACACACAAATACTTAGTTGTACCGTTATATTAAATAATCTTTTTTTCTTTATATAAAACTACTACAATAACAACTAACAACCGCAACAATAATATTAACATTATATTAGAAGTTAAACTGACTACATCTGAATGACTGACTGACTGAGTCATTTATTTTTAGTAAACCCTTCTTGGTACACTTCTCCTTCTTCTTCTTCTTTTAATATCATCTAAATAACTAAGTATGTTTGTAAAATATTAGATGAATCTATTACTATTAAAATATTACTACAACTGCAACAACTATTTACATATAAGTACATACATATGTACGTCTTCTGAGTACAATAATAATATAGTATGTACAACTAACTACTACTTTCACGTTGTTTATTTACTAATTAACGTGACCAAATATTCTGCATTATAAAGGTTGATCCTGCCTGATAAAGAATAACAACTCAGCAGAATTTACTCCATAGAAGTACCGAAAAAGACCTGAAGAAGTTATGATTTTAACACAGGCTTCTCTTTTTATTTGGTTCCAAATTCACTACATCTGAAGTCATTCTAAAGAAGTAATTTTTATGTCCATTTTTTGGAAGTTATTAGGAAGTGAAATTGTAGTATTTTAGAATACAACTAATTTCACTCTAGTGATAATAATATAAATAAATAAATTACACGAATTTATGTAGATATCCTGAATTATTAAGCTTTAGATCCACACCACGCGTTCTACGCTTTCTCGCATCCTATGCGTCTGTCAAAAAAAGTGGAATCAATGTATTTATATGCTGAAAGTTACAAGCACAAAAGTGTAGAATGCCTTGACGCGTAGAATGCTTAAAGTAGATCTACTTTCTACTTTTTTAAGCGTCACAAGCAGCGCACAAACATTTGAGCTGATTTTGACATTTTATATTGTTTATTTAATGCGTATGAAAAGCGCGTAATGCTTTGACGCGTAGTGTGGACCTCCGGCTTAAAGATTGATACCGCCTGATGGAGAATAACAGCATTTGTGATCGAGTAAAATTGATTGATGATTGATTTATTTATAAAATTTGTTCACATCAATTTGAAGAAAAGTCGTATTGAATAACTTCTCTTCACTCTATAGGATTACTTCGCAACTAATCCCGAAATGTTTTGAATTAAAAGTGAAGCAGAAAATTCTTATTTGAATTTCTATTACAAAGTGATTTCTCAAAAAACTTGCTAATCATACTTTGATTCCAGAAAACATCTGGTCACATTAATCTACATATAATAATAGAAACATAAAATAACTTTTTTACTGTAAATTTTTGTCAAGAATCACGATTTAAACAACAATTTTACGAGTAGAAAACAAAATCATTTGCATAATTAAGTATCGCTGTTTAGTGAAAGAGCTTTATAGCAAGAGTTAGCACAAAGAGAGAAAAAAAAGAGAAAGGGGAGATATGATGCCACTAGAGTATTCGAAGGACCACCAAGCAAAACCTATAATAAACAAGAACTATGACAAGCTATAAACAACAACAACAAAAACAAAAAAAGAACTTAAATAGTTCAGACAGAAAAGCACACAGTCACACATACATATGTTACATGTAAAAAAAACACGCGCCATTATTGCAACCAAGCATCTTACAACTTGAAGACTGTCAGTGTCAACTGCTCTTCAAAGATTCTTATTTTAGCTACTCGTCGTAGTAGTAGTAAATTTATAAAAATAAACACGATTTTTGTTTATTTTAAACTAAAAATGTATGTACTTAGTCCCTGGCTTATGTAAACAACATCAGTATATATAGAATCCATATTCCTAAACCCGATCTCTTCTACCAGCCAATATTTTTTTTAACCAGACCAAACCCTTTAACTTGTTAATCCATGCGCACAGTCCTAGCATTCTAAGCACTCCTAACATTTTTTGACTTCATTTTATTTTATATTCATACGTTCATCACTCTTGCGCTCAAAATTCGCATGTGCCATTTGACGCCAACAACACCAACACAACTACCACCATAACTACTATTACCACCACCACACAACGTTCGTTGAACACCTTACACAAGGTTACCGGATTTTGTCGTTCACCTCAGGAAACTCGCAAAGCAAGCCCTACTGGTTCCGTTACATCCTCGGTTTCAAATGCAGCTCTAACACCTTCACGCCAACTAACGGATGCCGAAAAGTTACGCAAAGTTATTTTAGAATTAGTTGATACGGAGAAAACTTATGTCAAGGTAAACATTTATAGTTTTTTTGTTAATTGTTTAAGTTTTTCAAGTTTCCATTTAATTTACATTTTAGCATTTGAATAATCTTTTGGAGAACTATTTAGAACCCTTAAAACGTGAGACATTCTTATCGAATGCTGAAATTAATGCACTTTTTGGTAATATCCACGAAATTGTTACGTTCCAAAGGCAATTTTTGCAAAATCTTGTCGAAGCATTAGAACTTGAACCCGAGTTTCATAAATTGGATCATCCTAGTCAATATAGAGTAAGTAGTTATGTTTTGAGATGATTTTTATATTGTAAATTAATAAAAATACAACAACAATCTTTAATAAACTATTATTTTTTAACAATATTTCTTTATTTACTTTTGTTTATATAGAATGTGCTTTTTGCAATTGGTTCCGCATTTCTTTACTATGTAAATCATTTTAAATTGTATTCGTCGTTTTGTGCCAGTCATAGTAAAGCTCAAAAAGTTTTACATCCAAGTAAGTAATTTATTCTTTCATTCTTCTACACACTCACAAACACACACATACATACATAAATTTACTTCCTGTTGAAACTGTAGGTAATCAGATTTCATATCTGTTTAGATTTATTCTTAGAAGATAAAAAAAACAATAATGAAAAATAAAACCAAACAAAAAAAACATAAGAAGAAAAGTTATTTTTGCGTAAAATGTTTCCTGAAATAAAAATACTTATACAAATGTGTGTAAACGTTTGTATATACATACATATATAAACATCCTGGAAGTGTATATGTGTATACATATATAAATAAAGGAAACAATAAGTTTTAGTTAAAAAAAAGTGAAATAACAAAATTGCTGCAAAATACACACATCCATCAATTTGTTTTCCAACAAAATGGAGAAAAAAAGTTGATAAACAAATTTTAACAACATTGATTGCACTTTAAATCTCTAGAAGAAAAAGTTCATACTCAATCTAAATGGTAAAATAAATAAAAAATAATAATATTTAATCTATTTACACCTTCACTACATACATATGCACAATCCTTACAAATTTGTTTTATACAAAATTGTATAGAAGAAGTTGTTGAAAAAATGTTTTAAATTTATTTTAACTTATTTTCAACATTAGATGAGGGAAATCATGCTTTGCAAGAGTTCCTAGCTGCTCGTAATCCCAAGCAGCAGCACAGCTGTACTCTGGAATCGTATTTGATAAAACCCATACAACGTATACTCAAATATCCTCTACTGCTGCAGCAATTACGTAATCTAACCGATTCCCGAGCTGATGAACACTTGCATTTGTGCGGTAAGTTTTAATGTTTCCCATTTTTTAAGTCTCAAGCTCTTTTACTTAAATATTATTCTACAAAACAGAGGCTTTAAAGGGCATGGAGAAGGTTGCCGAACATATTAATGAAATGCAAAGAATACATGAAGAATATGGTGCCATTTTTGATCATTTATTCCGGCAACATCAAAAGTCTTGCAAGCAACCTATTGATCTTAGTCCAGGTAACTTAACCAAAGCACACTAACTACTTTTATATACTTAATTATACTCTTTATAATCTCTACAGGTGATCTTTTATATTATGGCGGAGTGGAGTGGTTAAATATATCAGATTTTCTGGGCAAAATCAAAAAAGGCTTGGAGCTTCATGCCATGTGTTTTGTTTTTAAATCAGCGGTTGTGTTCCTTTGTAAAGAGCGTCTTCGTCAGAAGAAAAAACTTATGGTAAGTCTCTTACATTCTTACCACAACCCCAACAGAACTTTTACATTTTGTCATTCTTCATATCCAATAGGGCGTTTCAAGTAAAACTACACCCAATGAAGTTGAAATTATACGTTATCAAGTTCTAATACCAGTTACTGAGGTACAAGTTCGTGCTTCTTCGGCTAAAGATATGGATTCGCATTTCTTGTGGGAATTGATACATCTTCGTTCACAGTTACAGCGTCGTTCCGAAAAAGTCTATGTACTATCGAATAGTACAGCCGATTTTCGTAATGCATTCCTAAAAACCATACGACAAATCATACGTGAAAGTGTGCGTAATATGTCGATTCCTATGAAAAATTTCGGTGGCAGCTCTGGTTCAGTGTCGGGCATGTCATCGCAAGGTGGTTGTTCGGGTAGTTCGCAAACACTTGAGAGACCAAAACAACAAGTATGTTAATGCAATCTATTTTAAAAAGCTATATTAAGATTAATTTTCTTTTCAGATAACAATAATGCAAGGTTCCCAAACTCTGGGTAAGCCTAAGAAAAAATCTGGCTCACAGCGCCATTCAGCTGGAAATATAGATTATGATAATATTTCGGGTAGTCAGGAAGCAGAAGATGTTCCGTATCAAGAGCACCAACATATGCACACATTACATACGTCTACTTTCCGTAGTCGTAGCAAAACCGTTGGTGACGCTTCCGGTAAGATTTAACATACACTTTATTCTTATTTAAATTACTTAAATAATTTTAATAATTATAGATGTTATAGGCGCATCAGCTGATCCTCAGCAACACCTTTATCAACAACAGCAGCAACAACAACAACAACATCATCAGCATCTACATCAACAGAGTGATATTGAACGTATAGATCCCGGTACTAAATCCGAAGGCGAAGAGGAATTCCAACAAGGAACTATTAAAACAAAAGCCTCACTAGGGCGAACGCCAAATCATTTAACATTAAGGTTAGTAACCACTACTCTGACCACTTGCTAACTGTGTAAACTTAACAAAATTATGTTTATCATTTATTTTATTATAGCACGACTTCAACGCTTTCCGTTGGCAGTACCGGAAGTCAGGCACGTTTGATTCAATCATCACATCCGCCATCAACGTATCAACCAGTTCTTATGAAAGACTTAGGTAAGAGTAGCTCTAATACACAAGATTTTAAATCACAACAAGATGAAAATGCATGCCATGAAACTGCTGTTGCCAGTGACGATGATGAACTGGCTTTAGAGTCAGATCTGCAGGCAGCTACGACTGCTGCAGCTTTAAATTTAAGTCTAGGAAGTAGTGGTAGTCTCTTCACTAGCTCCAGCTTAAGTGGTGGTAGTGGGGGTTCCAGAATGGAACACGATAGTGATTCCAATTCTGGCAATAATATGCATGCACCCAAAAATAACAATAATAACAACAATAGTAATAATATAAATAGATTTTCTCCTCGACAATCGCCCAAACAAGATATAGAAGTAATTGAAATATTTAAGAGTGAAATTGATAAAATAACTGCTGCAGCACAGCAGGTGTCGGTTGTACATATTTCCTCCAAAGAGTCTTCCAGAAAAACATCTAGTCGCCATGCCAGCGACTCAGCCAACAACACTGTCGAACACACACAATACATGGACAAACACTTGAGCGAATTAGAACAGGAAAATTTGACTGAAACCACATGTGACATTGAGGCCTATATGGCCAATTTAAAAGAGACCTCGATAGAAACATCTGACCTGAACATGGACACGGGAGATCAACAACAAAATGACTCTAGTCTTTCCCCTGAACCCCAGACAGTCGTTGAAAATACCCAACAAACGGTAATCGCCGATATAGAATCACCACCACGCCCTTCTTTAGAATCCGATAGTACTGGTACTACCACAGGTACCTCTGAAAAGTCGGAAGATGAATCCGAAGACTGTGCTACTGCTGCTACCGTCGTTTCTGCTGCGCATGTAAAAATCGATAAAAAGGTCGACAAGGTATTCAAATCAAAGTCAACCGATAAAATATCTAAATCAACTAAAGCCGTTAGCAGTGGTAGTAATGGCAGCAGTAGCACAAGCTCGGCCAGTTCTAAAGCAAAACCGACCAAATCACCTCGTCAAAGCATTTATGTTTCTCCAGATCGCTCTAAATCTCAGGGTAGCTCGCCGGTACGTATTATTAAAATAAAATCACCTCGCACAAGTTTAAGTGATCAGGGTAAACGTTTAAGCGTCAGTTCAAGTCGTGATTCCTCTCATGACCGCCTTTCGGCCGGGCGGCGTACACCAAGTCCCAGAAGATCCTCAGATGGCACTGGTATTCTAAAACGTTCAGCCAGTCCTTCTGGGGGAATACTCAAAAGACCTGCAAGTCCTTCGAAGGCTAAAAGTCCTGATCGCAGTTGTTTGAAAAAACTAACACCTTCACACGATTGCAGTCTTGAATCGCTGTCACCCCATTTATCACCTCGCAATAGCATCGAGTACTTGTCTCCAGACCGGTCAGGATGCAAAATGTGTCAGCATCATTCACCACGCAATAGTTTCGATAGTCGCAGTTCGGAGCCGAATCTCGACTTGCCACGTTCTGTACTCAAATCTCCTCGCGGTAGTTTCGAATCCCGTTCCCCTGACCGCAATTTAGGCGGCTCACGAAAACGCAGTGCCTCCGCACATGCTCACATCGACAATGGCGATGGCGGCAATAAAGGCAAAGAGGCTTACTATCAGTATTATCCCATATATGACAATCGCACCTGTAGCGATCATTATGTTTCCGTAAGACGTGATAGTGCCACTCGTACTGACTCCACTAGACGTGTTAGCAAGTCTTTAGAACGTTCTCTATCTCGTGACAGCACCACGAGTAGTTCGTATCGCTACGGGGTTTCACCTGAGCATATTTATACCATTAATACATCCGATTCGTCGGGTCCCATACGTTCCCAGTCAGCTGAAAATGCATTTTCCAGTTACAGACATGAGGCAGCAGTTGCTGCTGTCGCTGCGGCAAATACTGATCAATATTATCATCAATATGGCCCTCAAACAAATGTCACTTCTACACCTTATACCATTTATCATGAACCACAATGTCCTCACGACCGTCCCTATCAGTTGAGCTCTTCAGCGCCCGAACATACAACATGCATGGATTGTCTGTATCAGAAAAGACCCTCTTAGCATAGGGCGCGTGTACGACAAAGTCGTACGCGCAAAAAAGTACCACGTGGTGCGGTGGTAATGACATCTTATGCCGCCGAACCCTGCGACAGTAATATGTTCGATTCCCAAACGACTATAGTCCAAAGGCCTAATGAGTCCGGTGGTTGTGTAGATTGTCATGATTTCTATGAAATACATGTTTAAATTTAAATTTACGAAACAGAGTTAAAGAACAACATATAATTTAAGAAAAGCAAATAAAAAACAAAAACATAAATAAACTTCCAATCAAATACGTATGTTAGTTTCAATAAAATCATATGCTGATTATAGATATATATTCATATAAAATATTAGATACAAATAATAAAACATTACATTACATACTTGATTATAAGTTATTTCAGTTTAATTTTATTTTAAAACTTTTGAGATGATAGCCAAACCAGTCATGTTTTAAGAGGAATGTTAAAAATTTAAATATTCAGATTAACTCTAATGACATACGATTCAATTTTAGATAATTTTCAATAAACACTAGTCTAAACACTAGTACCAATTCGTTAGCATGGTAATGCAAATTCTAGAGAAATGCTTAAAATCTTATTGAAGTTCATTGTCTCAAAACTGCAATTTTCTCATTTGAAACAAACAACTTAACTCCAAAAAGAAACATCAAAATAAGAATTGAAGATTTCAAATAAATCAGGTATTTTGATTTTTAATTGACGGACGAATATACGATTATTTTTAAAACAAAATTAAAACATTTAATAGGCAAATAATACAAAATAATCAAATTAAATATAAACTCCATAAACATAAAATGTTAAAAATCCACTTTAAATCAAATAAACGTAATAGAAGTAATTTAATTGTAATCAAAAAAAAAATCAAATATAAACCTTTATTGACTCAGTGTTGAACATTTTGATGTACCTCAAATCAAAAAGTATTCATTATTGAAAACAAGCAAAAGCAAAAAATAGACAAAACTAAATCAAACAAATTTAAATGTTAACATAAATTAAAATATAATAAAACTGGTAGAATTTAAAATGTTTAAAAATTGCAAAAACAAAAAAATAAAACTAAATCAAATAACTAAATAGTACACAGACAAACATTAAACATGCATACATATATAAAATCAAATAAATATGGAAATTTAAATATATAAGGAAATTGTATACTTATACATATACATGTATGTACTTATATGAGTATATTTACATACATAGACAAATTCATGTCCTTTCTCTCTCTATCTCTGTCTCTCTATACCATAATTATCTAAAAAAAACACTTACTAAACACCTATTCTAACAAACAAATTTGCTTTAAAGCGAATTCTCTTTAAAAATGAAATAATTAAACTGAAAAATTTAAATAAAATAAATAAAAAATGGCTTAGCAGCAATAAAATCAAAATTACTTGTAAATCTTCATAAATTCAAAATTGATGACAAGTAACAAGAGCAACTTTCAAATTTTGCAATATAAACCAAAAATACATAATAGTAAAAATAATAATAATGAAGAAAAACTAAATAAATACATATACAAACATCATAAATAAATAGAATAAAACTTATAAACATTACACACAACATATAACTATAAAGTATACGTCATATTTAAAAAAAAAATAAATAAATACATATATGAATGTGTACTTATTTGTTTATACATTAAATAGCAATTAATTGAAAATGGAAAAACACACATAATATACAACTACCGTCACACGCATACATACATATTTATTTGATTGGTTCAATATTAATTTGAGATTGTTCTACCTTACACCTTGCAAAACTTCAGGAACATTCATATAATTGAAATAAAATCACCTCGCATATGTTTTAAGATTTTTTTTGACTTTGACTTTGGACAGATTAACTTCTATGTTTCCGAAAATCTATATATCGCTTTATTATTATTTAAAAGATACTTTCACTATCACAGGAGATGGCTACTATCAGCAATATTAAATATATGTAGAGCGATCATTATGTTATATTCGTTAGACTTACTGAATCCACTTGGAAAATTCTCAGAACGTTCTTTATTCTCCTCATATTGCTAACAAGTTTCTTCCGAAAAAATTAACACCATTAATAGATCCATAAGTTCCATGTCAGTCGAAATGCATTTTCCCCTTTATTTTACCATTTAACAAACTAAATAGCATTCGAAACTAAATGAACGATCCAAACCAAACATATAAATACGACAATTTTTATTTTCGTAACCCCTCTGATGTCAGATATGTTCGCAGCGGTTTTGAATCCCATTTTTCTGATCAAAATTAAGAAAACAAGGAATAATACAAAGCAAACAGAAGTGATTTGTTCAAGTCAAGAATCTTTTTACGATTGCCCTATGTTCGATGGGAATACACAAAACACCAATGCTATTGTTCCATGTAAAACTCATGTTTCCTTTAACAGATCGTCCGGCGAAACAAATCAAGTTCCAAAAGATCTACGTAAGGCGTTTAGCTATTACTTCCGGGCGAAAAACTCAAAAGATTTACAAGTCCTTTAAAGATTAAAAAACACGATCAAAGTTATTTGAAAATGATCACACAAGATCAATTTCTTATAGTACTTGTTTAAAAATCGTAGCTATGGTTTTGATCGTAAGGCGGCTTACTCCGAGTCTCAAAAGATCTTTGTAAGTGAAAAGACTTACAAGCCTTCCAAAAATTTAATGGCCTGATTGCAATTGTTTGAAATCTCAACTACTGATGCATGCGTTTACCATAGATTCATTCAGGCGAAGTTCTTCGAAGATTTAAAAGCCCGATCGCAGTTATTTTCAACCTGATTATTTAATTATGATTATTAAATTTTTGTCGATCCATCGCCTCGAAATAGCATCGACTTCTTGTTTTCAGATCGATCGTGTTTTAGATTCATTCACAATTATATTGATTGTAATGATGATTGAGTAAATAAATATACTTTACCTAACTGTTGTTTCGATCGTAATTTAGAAGGATCAGAATCTTGTAGCATAGGTTAGGTTGATAGGAAGATGTATACTACATAAAATCCGAAGAAATACACCTAGGCCACAAGCCTGTTGTGTGCTCCTAATCATGAGAAAAAAAGGGAACTGAATTAATTATTATAACTTAATTCCTAAGAATCTTCCAATCAGTGTTAGTCAAGAATGTTATTTCCGGAATAACATGACTTCCAAGATACTTGGATCTAACTTCAATGAATGCCTGACAGTGACAAAGAAAGTGTTCCAGAGTTTCAATGTCCTCTCCGCATGCTCTACATATGTCTGAATCCGCACGTCCAATTTTGCATAAATGTGCTCATAATCCTGTGTGTCCACTCAGAATACGTACTATCATACTAACTTCAGACTTGCATATTTTGAGGAGATTTTTCGTCTTGCTCTCACTGTTTCATTATTCCAAAAAGTCTTATGGGATCTTGAAGTTTACTCTTCCAGTAAGCTCGTGATCGTATAACATCTACGTAACTAGGAGGACCAGGATCTTGTAGCAAGAGATTTACTATGCCTACATATGACAAAACCTTTAATAGTGATCGTATAAAGTTTACTAAACGTGTTGGAAACTTTTTAAACTTTGTCGTACTCACTTCGCTCCAGTAGCGATAACTACTTTTCCGAGATATTTGTTTACTGGATTTGTGACATTTATAAGAAACCTTTAGAAAGGAAGTTTTTCATTGGTCTTTCACACTTATATTTTGTTTGTTCATACACCACTTACATAGACTGACATATCGAAATCTCGTCACATGTTATAAACAGGGTTGTAAAAATCAACTGCAAATCTCTCAAATATTTTGTATTTGTGATCAGTTTTAACCAGTTTTCATACTAACTCTTGATTACTTTTTCTTAGCAAGTCCTTAATTACTTAGTACACAATGGAAACTAGTATTTTAGACGGAAATCAAACAAACACAAACGAATTTATACAATTCGATAAAGTTAACTATTCGCTCAATATTGCCTAAATTTGCCGTAGTATAACCGTATTCGCTAGGAGCAATGGAAAGTAGAAAACATTTCCAATGCAAATAATTTACATAATTCAATTGAAAAACCTATAAGTTGAAATTAATCACTGACGAAAGCTTGAAATAATTTTGATGTTTGGGTGATTTTAGAGGAAAAAAATTTATTTAAACAATATTAAAGGAATAAACAAATTTACTAATACTTTATTTACTTTGTTTTTCTCTTAACAATTTATATAATTAATTATTTATTATTTCTTTTTAAATTAATGAATGAATGTTTATTAAGTATACATCAATATACATACATTTATTAAAACATACATACAAACAAACTACTATATTAGCATATTTACATTAATATAATGAAAAGTTACATTAATATAATGAAAAAATACATTTACAACTTCAAAATGAAGATAATTTTAAATGTTGTTCATATTTAAAAAAAATATATATAATAAAAGTAAAAAACAAAATATTTAAAGAGAAAAAAAGTTTAAAAACCACTAAGTTTGTGATATTTGTTTGTGATTATTTGTTAATAGTTTAAATTTAAAAATGAAAAAAAAAACATAAAGGATATTAAGTGTAATATCCTTAAAAAGATCTGTGAGAATTGAAACTATTTCATAAGTTAAATAGTTAAAGGACTTCATAACACACGTATCAATAATGGGAAAAAAGCAATGTTGTTCATTTATTATTAATTAATTACTTAATACATACAAACATAACAGTTATTGTTAAAAAATAATTAATTTGTTTGTATGTTTATATATTTACTAATTAGAGTTATTTATAAACAATTTTGATTTGTTTTTTAAGATAAAAATTATTTACAAAACTTTTTCTTAACTTTGAAAAATTTAGTCTACAAAACAAACAACAAAAAAATTTATTTAAATTTATATTATTAAAATGTAGTTGGTTGGCATCGCTTGAGCAAAGATTTGGTTTTTTTTCTCGAGAAAATTATGGAAAAAAAGTGAAGAAAATTTTAATTAAAAACAAAATGAAACAAAACAAATGCACAATTATTTTTTTTTCTTTACAATTGAAATGAGCATTTATTATTATTGTTTTTTTTTTTCTAATAATAATTAACTATTATTATTGTTATTATTGTTGTTGTTATTCATTTAAATGTTTGTTTCTTTGTTTACACAACAAAAAAAAGAAATATGGTTTGATTTTATTTGTTTTAAATACTAGTGTGTGTGTGTTTCGTGTTTTAATAAATTTAAATAAAAGTAAATAGTTAATATTCTTAAAACTACCTTGTACTAATTACAACAACTAATTAAAACTACTACTACTGCTACTACTACAACTATTAAATAACACCACTTGCAAGATGCAAAAATTAATTTAAAAAAATATAAACAATATAAACTTATAACCTTAAAAAATAAATTTATTATGTCTTATGGTTAACACACCCTGTAAGCAAAAAAAAAGAAATGTTTAAAACTAAATTAACCAAAAAAATCAAAATTTTAATAATAATTTGCAATAAAAAAAAAACAAATTATTGAATTAATTAACACCGCCTGATGATTATGTTTATTTTTTTTTAACTCTCTCTCTGTCTCTCAATTTATTTCTTTATTTGAACACGTTCAATTCACCACCCTATCCCATCTTTGCTTAATCCCAATATAATTGATGTTGTTGTTTATTTTCCCCCCCAAAATCCTTAAAAAATAAATTAAATCAATTCAAATTAGTTTGTTTATATCTAATTAGTTTCCGTATCCGATCTATTGCTATATTATCTATTTATTATTACATAAATTACTAAAAGTAAACATCTAACTAATTGCTTAACTATGCTAACAAACATATTACATAAAAAACATTATCATTATTGTTATTGTTATTGTAAACAAAAAATATTCTTTAGTTACTATTAGATAACTATTGGCGATCATTTAATCTTGCAGACATTACACTCGCTCAAACTTACACTTACCTAAACTCGTACATTTGCATATTTGAACAAAATTTATTTTTTTATTTTAATCAAATCAATTAAGGTTTTAATTAACTTCATTTCAAATTCACATTGAATTTAAACTTGATATCAGCGAAACACAAAGAGCTCTCTTGTACTCTTTGTTTAACGCCTACCTATGATCACATACTTATGTATGAGAAACAAACAAAACTAGTCAGAGAACTCTCTGCCTTTGCTGCTTTATATAACTGTAATTTGTAACTTTTTTAAAAGCTTTAAATGTTTATGAAAATCTTCAGATATCGTACAACTTGTACTTCTAGAGAAATGCTTACTTAGAAGACCTTTAACTGTTTAAAATATGTCTTTTACACGAATGCAATACTGAATGCTTGTTGACTCTTTTAAAGCCTTAACATAGCTACGAGTAGTTGTCTACAGAATGATCGAGACTCCAAACAATTCCAGTTCGGAACCAATCTGTACTTGTCACGTTCTATTCTCACATATGTTTCACATTGATTTTTTTAAAAAAGATCCTCAAATATCGTTTAGCTTATATTTCAAGTGTTTAAAAAACTCGTTGACTCAATTAAAGACTTACAATCGGAACGAGTACTTGTCTTCAAAAGGATCGAGATTCCCAATTTGACACACACAACGTTTTCTAAAATCCCAGTTCGAAACCCATCTCTACTTGCTACGTTCTATTTTCCATTATGATCGCTGTGGTTCCGATTTTCTCTTAACTGAATCACGGATAAGTTAGAGATTTAGGAAAGCCTCTAACTAACGGCTTAGACTGCTGCATATGTATGTCTCTCCCCATGTTAATTTTGCACTTGGAGTAATCACTACATTTTCGGAAAGTCATTAGCACGACACTTGTTTGTTTAGTCTTCTGCTAAACAAAGTGTTTCGCCTATCTGAGCCCCAATTTAGTTGTCTAGGGGCTACACAGTAATGTTCCGACTAAGATTGTGATTCAGCATATGCTCTTCTCGAACTCTTCTAGTATGTTGGACTTACCATTATGTTTCACTCTTAACAAGTTATCATTTAAAACGCGTGGACTTTTTCCATTCTACATCTGTGTGAGCCCAACACAGCGATCAGAGCATTATCTAATTTATAAAAATTTCAAATCCAGGTCCCAGTTCAACGTGAAATTATATTTATTCATATTTTCTCATTAGGGATTGAAAGTCATTTTTTATATTGAAATGTTGGGGTCTTAAGGTTAGCCTGTTCACATGAAAGTGCAAGTGAAGCATAATTAAAAAGGCGTTACATATTTAGTCTGGTTCTTTCCTATTCGATATTGTATTGCTCTCAAACCACTGTCTTTAGTCTGGTGAGTTGTGCTGGTCGTCCTATAAATTTTGGGAATATATATTTTTACCAGAATTACAGACATGGAAGCTTTACACCAGAGATACATGCCAATGCAAAATGATCGGTGGCGGCGGCGCCACAATTTTTGGTTGGCGGCTTTTATAGAAAATATGGCTAAATTGCACGTACAATTAAATTTTTTCTTCAGAAATTGAAATATATACGTTTTTTCAACAGAAAATGGAGATTATTATAGTAGTTTTCACTATTTAGCACAAGAACTTAAAATAGTGGCAACTGCTTTAAAATGGGTTAATTATTTGCTAATGATATACATGTGCGATTTCATTCATTATCAGCGGCATAGATGGCTCAGCTTCTAAGCCGAAAGAAGTCGGCGGCTCGGCTTACAAAATATTACGGGCGGCCAGTCGCCGCCGTTTTGAGCATTGTATCTCTGCTTTACACCAAACAGAATGTGCAAGATCTAACACAAAATTTCTATATAAGAGTCTAGTGATTTGATCATACTTTTAGCTACTAATGTTAAACATATTTTGAAAGGCGGATTATGTTAAAAAGTTAAGAATCTCAGATCATTAAATAAAACCATATATTATTTAAGAGTAAAACTGATTTATGCCATTAGTCATTTTGCATTTCACTCACCATAAACTAAGTTCTTTTTAATTAATTACATATTATTTTTATTGTTTTAATTAAAACACTTCACTTTTAACAGAATTATGAAAATGTTGGCATAACGTTGTAAAATTAACGATGTTACAAATAAAAAAATGTGTTAACAAAACAACACCACTTGATATTTAAACGTAAATAGTTAAGAAAAATATTAAAAAAACGGTTTCAATATTTAATTAATTATAATAAAAAAATTAAAAGAAAATAAAAATACAGGAATTTTTTGATAATTAAAGCAGAAAAAAAACAAAAGAAACAAGCGATGTCAACATTTTAATCATAATCGAAATTAATTTATGTTTTTTTTGTAATTTATGATTTCAAACAAATGTACTAAATATTTAGTAAAAATAATAAAGCATGTTTAAAGAAAATTTAAATAGATTTATCTATTAACATACATATTTATTTATTGAATATTTTAAAGCATTTTTCATAACATCTCTTTAAACAATTTCTTTATAAATAATTTATTATCAATTTAATACTAAATTAAGTTTTAAATATTTCTAAATAATTGGCTGGAAATAAATTCTATAATTTAGTTTTAATTGTTTTTCTTTTACACTTACTTACACATTACATTACTACTACCACTTACATACAAACATAAATTTATTTATTAATTAATTTATTTGTTGTTGAACAAAAAGAAATTTTTCAAAGTTATTAATTTGTTTTGTAGTTAAATTTTTTCAATTAACGAAATTCTTTCAAAAACATTTTTCATATGATTTCCACATATTTCTTTTCTTTCATTTTTATTATAGGGTCCCCGGTGTGGAAACCACGAGACATGATAAACTTAGGCGATGCTCCGTCAACGTCCCGCAAAGACGGTTCCAAAAATTAAATTTTAAACAAAATGATAAAATAAAAAAAACAAAAGAACACAAATTCAAATAAAATTGTAATCAAACCAAATAAAAATGAGAAAAAACAAGCCACAACAAAGAAACAAAATGAAAAAGTGAAAAAATAAACTTAAGAAAATGACAGCATTTTGAAAAACTTAAGAATTAAACTAAAATTCCCAACTGTCACAATATCAAACATTCTAAACAAATAACCTTGTCCTAACTCCCTTAAACTCCCTTAACGAAAGCCCTCTCCCTGCCTGTTCCGATGAAACAATTTTGCATATAGAACGAAACATTTTAATTACGTACTAATGGTAGTTTTAAGTATTGAAAAGTCAAACGCAAACACATGGATTATCAACAAATTGTTGTTGTTTACTTATGTTACAAAATAATAAATTAAAATAATAATTAAATAAATAAAATTACTACAAAAATAGAAAATAAAACATAATTTGATCGTAATGCATTTGTTTCTGAAAAGACTTGAAGATTAATTTTATATAAGAAAAACCAAACAAAACATTAAAAATCTCAAAAATATATATATATAGCATTAACATTTATACAACACTACATGGAATAAATTTAAATTAATTATAAAATTTAAACAGACAAACAAAAAAATTATGTAAAAGTAACAAGTAAACAATTTGCAACCAACAAATTATAAGAAAATTCTCTAAACTTATAGAATGTAAAGAAAATTAACATAATTTAGTTGAAAACAATTTAGTTAATGAAAATCTTTAAATAATTAATTAGAAAAAATAAAATAAAATTAAATTCTCAGTTTTGGCAAAACATACTGCTCGACCGTCATTAACACCCTGTTTTAAAAATACACTCCCCTTTAAACTAACACAAGCACTACCACCACCAACACCATCACATTCAAACACATAAATACATTAAAACAAAATAAATTTTTAATTAAAAGGAAAAAAACTAAAATAATAATAATACGAAAAAGTTAGTTAATTAATTGAAATAATTAAATCACAACCAAGTTAAATTTATAATAAAAAAGAAACAAAGGAAAACCAACATACAAACAAACGTACATGCATACTCGTTCGTACCCCTTCCCCATAGTACTCTAATGTACTTAGTTAATACTCGTAAATAAATTACAATTAAATAAATAATTAATAATTTTATGTGAAATTTCAAAAATATAAATCATAAGAAACAAACATAAAATAGTTTTATAAGTCACCTTTGACCCTAGTCCCCCAATGACAACAACTAGTTAAACCACAACTACACTTTTTTGATAAGTTCAATACACACGTACAGTTGGTATCTGCTAATTAGAAATGTTTTGAACTTGGACCTCTACAGTAAAAAATTGAATTGAAATTTTACTACGTTTTACAGCTGGTATTCAAAATTTTGTATACGTTTTTGGAAAACTGCAATTCAGTTTTGAAAATTTCAAATGATTTTCAAAGAATTACCGAAAACATCTATGTCCGGTTCTTAATTATTAGCAATCGTTTCTGAGACTTAAAGATATCAATAGACTTGGACATTTTTTTCAATAGCTCGAAAATACAATTTCAATTGGTGCTACATAATATCATAAAATGTCATTGCTGAGATCCTTCATAGTTTATAAAATTTCGATGTGGCATTTCCTAAATAATTTTCCTGAAGAATGTGAACATTAAATATCCAAGCAGTTTTTTTTTCTTTAAATATAAATAATTTACAAAATTTTGTATGCCGTAGAAACATAATGTCAATTGGAGTTTCATTACTTCATATAAAGTCATTCTCGAAACCTTTTTTTTTTGAATAGCAAGTATTAAAAGTCTCTAAAGTGTCTTTCCTGACGTTACAAAGGGACGAATAGGACCTAAGTAAGGCTATACTAGTGGTAGTGTACAATCTGAAGAACCTATAGTCTCTAGTAGTTAGATTTGAGATTTCACAAAAAAAAATCGCAGCAGTTTAAACCCAATTTATATATTTTGAATATAATTTCGATCGGAGAACTAAATCTGGGGTTTCAGAAGAATTTGGACACTAATGATGCCACTTGTAAGTTGATGATTGCTGCGAGAATAAAGGCACATCTACCCGATCATATGTTAACAACATTTGCTTTTGATTTTTTTTAAATCGTTGGAAAAACGATTACTAAATAGGATAGTGACGCATGACCATTACGATATGTGGTGATCTATAACGATCTCTTTCCATACTCAGAACAGAACTTTCTGATTTCAGAATGAAAACGATTCGTTGTCGAAGTCACAACGATGCAATACCGAAATTACACAAAGCGTTAATGAAATGCCAAAATTACAACGGTAGATATCAAATTGATAACTGGCTTATTTAAAATGTTATGCACATTCGTTGTCTAAATGTTAACAAACGTGGTAAGCTCACTTTTGACAACGGATTTTTATACATTTCGGTACTTTTCTACCGTTTTTTCCCCTCTGTGAAGTGTTATTGACAGAATTAAGTTCGTCCTTGAAACTAGATGACATATGCAATCAAATAAAGCTAATATACCCATATTAAGTTTAACGATATGTCCAAAATAGAGAAAACAACATCAATTAAATATGAAATGATTACATCTACGAATACCTTCAATAACTTTCAACTAGGGACAATGGCCTTGGCTACAATTTCACAAAATCTTTTTAAGAGATCAGATCACTGATTATTCAGATATAAGATACAACAGCTTGGTTATTTCTCTACTGTATATTGGGGGGATTTTTGTACTCAATATATCTGCAAAGATTGCACATCAGAGTATCTTCGATAACTAAGATTATAGTTCTCTAGTTTGGAGACATTTTCTTATTTAAAATTACTAAAAAGATAACGATCGTCAATCTTTAATAACTGACCGGAATAGATCTTTTTAGTTTTTGCTTGTTTGTTAAAAGTTTAAATTGTTTTTTAAGTATGTAATACACAGTTGTAGGATCTTACAACATTGGCCGAAATTTTTTTAGAAAATTACTAAAAGCCGTGATACACAGTTGTCAGATCTTATAACGTTGTCAGTAAAATGTTCAGAAAATGTCTAATAATAGCCTGAACTTACAATTTATCTTTTGCAACGTTGTCAAAAAAAAAACATTACGAAAATATTGCAGGACAAAATTTGTTAGTTGACAGTATTATTAGACATTTCCGGCACATTTTACTGCCAATGTTGTAAGATCTAACAACCGTGTATACATAGCACAACAGTCGTATGAACTTACAATTTTTGTTTTGAAATTTATCAAAAAAAAATTCTGACATAATTGCAAATATTGTAAACGGATGTTAGACATTTTTTTGGACAATATTGTAAGATCTAACAACCGTGTATAAAACATAGCTTTAGACTTTGACAATTAATGAAAAAAGAACATAACTACTCGCTATTAAAAACTTAGATTTCTTCGCCTTAGAATCAGTTACAATTAGTCGATCTTTTCAGTTACAGAAATCGAAAGAACGAAAGACTTAAACAATTCAAAATATTTAATATTCAGTGAAAGATTTAAACATCTTTCAGTTATTTTTAAAATATACAGTCCAATATATTAACATTACTTATTAGCAGATAACTTAACTAAACAATTTTAATTAGAAAAATTGTATATATAATTGTATACCATATATTACAAAAAAAAAATACTCAGAGATTTATAAAACAAACTAGGCAAATTTCATAAAACTCATAAACCTTTTATATTAAAACAATTTTTTTAAATTGAATTTCCTAAAATCATATAGCATCATTTAATATATTTTATGTAAAAAAAACAAAAAATAATTAGCATAAAAATCTGAAAATTTATAACATGTCTTTGAAACGCTCTTTAGAACTGTTTACCAGTCAGGGTAATTTACACATGACATCTTAAACTGAAGTATATTTCTTTATTGTTTTATGTTCAAAAAAACATAACATTTTCATAAGTCTTTGAACTAAACAAATCAAAATGCTAAAATTTTATATAATAAATAAAACATTAATAAATTATTTTTTTTTTTAAGCAAAACTTGAATAATAATAATTAACAACAATAACAAAAATAATAAATTAATAATGTTAACAAGACATTTTTGAACAATACAAACGTTAGAATTCATAGATTTAATAGTTTTTCAATCAAAAACCAAAAAAAAAAAAAAACAATTTTTTAAAACAAAAAACCGCCCCCCTCTCCCCCCAAAAAAAGAAATACTAAATATATATGAAAGAAAACATATAAATACAACAATAAATACAAAACATAATAATAAATTAAATTACAACAAAACTTGCATAGTTAAACTAAATTGTTATTAAACAAAATAAAACAACAAAAAAAACTTTAGAGAAAATAATAATTGAAACTACATTTAAATTAAAAATAAATTTTGTTAAACAAACAATAATACAAATATAACTTAATAATAACAATAAAAACACAAACGTTCTATATCCATACATGCATAATATCAACACAATCAAACTATTTTATTCAAGTCTTAATTAGCAAATGTTATTTTATCATTTACATAACTTTCATTTTTGGTTTTCTTAGTTTAAATTATAAAAAAAATAAATTACTTAAAACACAAGGAATTCAATCCTTGACTTTCAATTATTTACATATACTTGATATTAGCAGGACAATAACAAAAAACATTCTCAGAAAAATCTTATTTCAAGGTTGGCTTGGGGCGTAATGATTGCTGCTTTATTAATTACAATGGCTTTTAATAGTAATTGAAGTTTTGCCAATTACTAATTTGTGATAGCTACATTATAATTGCAATTAATTGTAATTGATAAAATTTTAATTAAAATTACAAGTAATTGTTATTGATCAATTGCACATTATATGTAATTGTATTGGAAGTACTTAAATTATAATTACCTACAAGTAATTGTTTATTGCTCAATTATACATTACAAGTAATTGTAATTGATCATGTAAAGAATTACTTTGTGTAATCATAACCCCTCGTTTCAAGGTAAGCCTCTTCCATTAACAGTCAATAATCAAAACAATATTCAAATGATGAATTAAACTCTGTTGCTTCTGCCTCAAGTTGTCCCAATTGCTAGCACGATCGATCGATATTAATGTTTCGGTTAAACTCTTAACTTTAACATCTCGACTACTTTATTTAACACAATTTTTTAACAAAGATCAATTTGGTTTCAAAAAAAAACTATTTGATCTTGTTTTAGAATTAAATTCTTACATATTCAAGATCGTTCTACATCTCTCTATCTCTTATCGAATTTAAGATTGACTCTGACTTGGTTTGCGACTTCAAACGCCATTAATAGAAAAATACACAATTAAATAAAAGCTTAAAAAGTTTTTAACAAAAGTTTTGTTTCAAAATGAGTAGTGATTAGCTTGTTTTCATTGGAGTCTGAAAGCCTCTCTCTTATGGGCCAAGGTATTCTGTTTATGGAATTCTGACTTCCGCTTCAAAATTCATAAATAAAGAAGTCTTGAACGAGCAAATCATTTTTAAAAGAAAGCTTTTAAAAGCTTTAATGCCTCCAAGACCTAACTCTTTATTTACGATCTCGTATTGACATTGCAACAAAAACGCTTAACAGTCGTTATCGGAAATACTCAGTGATGTTGTTTTAGATGAACTTGATATTTATAGGTCCTTAATGTTTCAGTGTAGCTTTTGTCGGAAGTTTCCTTTAGAAACACACCAGGTAAAAAATAAGAGATCGTATTATAGCTCAGAATGCAATTCATCAGTCAAATACGACATCTATTTGCTTTAAGAGTTTCTGTAGATTTACAAAAATTATTCTTTAACTAACAAACTACTCACAGAAGTCCTTTGAAACTTTGTTTGGAATTTTCTTTAGGTATTAGCTGGACTTAAAAAATGAAATCGATAACAAGCACACCTGGTCTAAAAAGAGATTGTTTTGAAGCTCACGATCCAATTTACAAAAAGGATTCTTCACACAACAAACTACTCACTCAAGTCCTTTGAAACCCACTTTTTTAAGGTTTCGATTCCAATATCTATTAAAAAAAAACTAATAAAATGTATTGATCCTTCATAACCATCTTCAAATCTCTTCTACAATTTTCTGCAAAGACGGCCAATTGAGAACAATACAATCACATATATTCACTTTAAAACTAGTACGCAAAATGCAATGAGAGAGTTCTTTGCTCTGAAACCAGTCAGAGAACTATTTCATTAGTCTCTGTCGATATATGTTCTAGAGTCTAACCCCCTTATTCATAAACAAATTTTTATTTTATAAACGATTTAAAAATCAAATTTCGTTTGAAAATTTTGTTTTATAAACCTTTTACAAAATAAAATGTTTTTTATGAATAAGGGGGTAAACCTTTAGTGCCTAGTTTTCGATATTGTTATAAAATATTCGAAGACTTATACTAGTCTTTAACCAGGTGGTTTGAGGTAAATAAAAATCACTGTCTTTATCGGATGCATTGACTCTTTGTCGAACTGTTGAGTACTTACATATACAGAGGGAAAAAGAAATAAACACGCCTGGTGTCAAATTGATACCAAAATGTAAACAACGCAACGTTCCCAACACTGCAATAATTCGTTGTCGAAATCTAAATTTTATACACATCCGACTATTGGCAACAATCCTTTGTCAACATTACATATTGTTGTCGTACGAATATACTTTGACAACGGTTGTTATTGAAAAATTACAAACATTTTGGTGTAAATTTGGTACCAGACGTGTATAATTCCTTTTCCATCTGAGTTCTTAGATAGATGTAGAAATCGTGATACAGAATTTAAACGTTTTACACAGATTCAAACGACAATAAACGGTTTAGTTTTCTTGCATAAGAGATATTTCTTTAAAACAAACGAAAGAGGATTTCAGCAATGGAACAGCCAAAAAAGCCACTTTAACCGAAAAAACACTATTTATTTTGTATTTTTTAAAACATTCTATTTTTTAACATTTGAAATCCTTCAGAAAACCGCCTTCATAATAACACTGAGTATGAACGTGGGCATATGTATGTATGTGCGTATTAAACTTAACACAAACGCAATAAAACTCACACTCTATTAAATGGAAAGGAAATTAATAATAACAATAAAACTAATTATAAAAAATTTAAATTCTATTGCTAAAAATACATACTTAGTTCCATAACATATTCAAAAAACGTAACGTAACGTAACATAACTAAATAAATTAACTAAAATAGAAAAATTGGATGGTTGAACTTAATCAATAACAACAACAGTAATAATAATCTAATATAATAGTTAAAAATTAATAATAATTAAAAGTAATTTAACAAAAAGTATTAATAAAAAAAGAGAAAAAAAAAGAAATTAACTCAATTATGTACAGACACAAATAATTCTTCATTATGTCAAAGAGATTTATTTGTGATGGTAATAATGTTTAGCTTTTGATAAAAAGTTTAACAAAAAAAAATCCCCCAAAAATAAAAAAACAAATCACATTTTGTGCATTATTTTAACAATGAAATTAACTTAAAAAAAACATATATATATTTAAATAATTTATATGTAGATTATATAAAAAAAAAATAAATGATCATCTTCACCATTTAAAATTGAAAAAAATTAAAAATAAAATTATATTATCTTTTTTTTGTTACTTTTTTATTTTGTTATTTTATAATAAATAATTTAAAATAAAACACTTACACATAAAAACTTATTAATGATACATATTAATAAATAATTTATTACAACACGAAAATAATAAAGAAATTAAAAATGTATGTATTCATTGAATTAAAATTTAAATTAATGAAATAAAACAATCCATTAATTCTAATAGAATTGAAACGACTTCAAATTTAATAACAAAATAAAAAACAAATTATTATGAAAAATCAACAAAAAAATTCCAAGATGAAGACAACATTTTAAACAATTTAAACAAAAAACCAAAACAAAACCATTTAAACTAATTATAATAAAAAACGAATTGCAATAATTTTAAGTCAATAAAAGAAAAAAAGAAATCATTTAAGAAACAAAAACCAAAACAAAAACAAAAAAATTTAATTTAACAATGTGTCTAGTTGAAGTTTAAATTGAAACACTTAAAAAATCACACAAAACAAAAATCGAAAAATAACAAACAAACAAAAAAAAACATCATTCAAAATAATAAAAATAAAAACTGTTTTGAAATTTATTAAAACACAAAACAATTTAATGAAAACGAAAAACTAATAAATAACATTTTGAAAAATGATCAAATAAAACTATTGATTAATGATAATGTAAAAACAAAATCATATTTGTGTTTTATTTCCAACAAAGGTCTAAGTATTATCCATATTTTCCCTCATAAATCGATTCTTATATAAAAAACATAAAATCGGCTCTAACCCCTTAAATAACACCCCAATCAAAAAAAAAAAAATACTGAATATCTGTGATCACTCATATTTTCCATCAAAAATCAATTTCTATATGAAAACCCTAAAATCGAATCTAACTCCTTAAATAACGCTCCAATCAAGAAAATAGTGAAAATCTGTGATCACTCATATTTTCCATCAAAAATCGATTTTTATATGAAAAACATAAAATCGGCTCTAACTCCTTAAATAACGCTCCAATCAAGAAAATAGTTAAAATCTGTGATCACTCATACTTTCCATCAAAAATCGATTTTTATATGAAAAACATAAAATCGGCTCTAACTCCTTAAATAACGCTCAAATCAAGAAAATAGTGAAAATCTGTGATCACTCATATTTTCCATCAAAAATCGATTTTTAAATGAAAAACATAAAATCGGCTCTAACTCCTTAAATAACGCTTAAATCAAGAAAATAGTGAAAATCTATGATCACTCATATTTTCCATCAAAAATCGATTTTTATATGAAAAACATAAAATCGAATCTAACTCCTTAAATAACGCTCAAATCAAGAAAATAATGAAAATCTGTGATCACTCATATTTTCTATAGGAAATCAATTTTTATATGAAAAACATAAAATCGGCTCTAACTCCTTAAATAACGCTCAAATCAAGAAAATAATGAAAATCTGTGATCACTCATATTTTCCATCAAAAATCGATCTTTATATGAAAAACATAAAATCGGCTCTAACTCCTTAAATAACGCTCCAATCAAGAAAATAGTGAAAATCTGTGATCACTCATATTTTCCATCAAAAATCGATTTTTATATGAAAAACATAAAATCGGCTCTAACTCCTTAAATAACGCTCAAATCAAGAAAATAGTGAAAATCTGTGATCACTCAAATTTTCCATCAAAAATCAATTTTTATATGAAAAACATAAAATCGGCTCTAACTCCTTAAATAACGCTCCAATCAAGAAAATAGTGAAAATCTGTGATCACTCATATTTTCCATCAAAAATCGATTTTTATATGAAAAACATAAAATCGGCTCTAACTCCTTAAATAACGCTCAAATCAAGATCACTCATATTTTCCATCAAAAATCGATTTTTATATGAAAAACATAAAATCGGCTCTAACTCCTTAAATAACGCTCAAATCAAGAAAAGAAAAAATCGATTTTTATATGAAAAACATAAAATCGGCTCTAACTCCTTAAATAACGCTCCAATCAAGAAAATAGCGAAAATCTGTGATCACTCATATTTTCCATCAAAAATCGATTTTTATATGAAAAACATAAAATCGGCTCTAACTCCTTAAATAACGCTCAAATCAAGAAAATAGTGAAAATCTGTGATCACTCATATTTTCTATAGGAAATCAATTTTTTTATGAAAAACATAAAATCGGCTCTAACTCCTTAAATAACGCTCAAATCAAGAAAATAATGAAAATCTGTGATCACTCATATTTTCCATCAAAAATCGATTTTTATATGAAAAACATAAAATCGGCTCTAACTCCTTAAATAACGCTCAAATCAAGAAAATAGTGAAAATCTGTGATCACTCATATTTTCCATCAAAAATCGATTTTTATATGAAAAACATAAAATCGGCTCTAACTCCTTAAATAACGCTCAAATCAAGAAAATAGTGAAAATCTGTGATATGAAAAACATAAAATCGGCTCTAACTCCTTAAATAACGCTCCAATCAAGAAAATAGTGAAAATCTGTGATCACTCATATTTTCCATCAAAAATCGATTTTTATATGAAAAACATAAAATCGGCTCTAACTCCTTAAATAACACTCAAATCAAGAAAATAGTGAAAATCTGTGATCACTCATATTTTTCATCAAAAATCGATTTTTATATGAAAAACATAAAATCGGCTCTAACTCCTTAAATAACGCTCCAATCAAGAAAATAGTGAAAATCTGTGATCACTCATATTTTCCATCAAAAATCGATTTTTATATGAAAAACATAAAATCGGCTCTAACTCCTTAAATAACGCTCAAATCAAGAAAATAGTGAAAATCTGTGATCACTCATATTTTTCATCATAAATCGATTTTTATATGAAAAACATAAAATTGGCTCTAACTCCTTAAATAACGCTCAAATCAAGAAAATAGTGAAAATCTGTGATCACTCATATTTTCCATCAAAAATCTATTTTTATATGAAAAACATAAAATCGGCTCTAACTCCTTAAATAACGCTCCAATCAAGAAAATAGTGAAAATCTGTGATCACTCATATTTTCCATCAAAAATCGATTTTTATATGAAAAACATAAAATCGGCTCTAACTCCTTAAATAACGCTCCAATCAAGAAAATAGTGAAAATCTGTGATCACTCATATTTTCCATCAAAAATCGATTTTTAAATGAAAAACATAAAATCGGCTCTAACTCCTTAAATAACACTCCAATCAAGAAAATAGTGAAAATCTGTGATCACTCATATTTTCCATCAAAAATCGATTTTTAAATGAAAAACATAAAATTGGCTCTAACTCCTTAAATAACGCTCCAATCAAGAACATAGTGAAAATCTGTGATCACTCATATTTTCCATCAAAAATCGATTTTTATATGAAAAACATAAAATTGGCTCTAACTCCTTAAATAACGCTCCAATCAAGAAAATAGTGAAAATCTGTGATCACTCATATTTTCCATCAAACATCGATTTTTATATGAAAAACATAAAATCGGCTCTAACTCCTTAAATAACGCTCAAATCAAGAAAATAGTGAAAATCTGTGATCACTCATATTTTCCATCAAAAATCGATTTTTATATGAAAAACATAAAATCGGCTCTAACTCCTTAAATAACGCTCCAATCAAGAAAATAGTGAAAATCTGTGATCACTCATATTTTCCAACAAAAATCGATTTTTATATGAAAATCTGTGATCACTCATATTTTCCATCAAAAATCGATTTTTATATAAAAAACATAAAATCGGCTCTAACTCCTTAAATAACGCTCCAATCAAGAAAAAAGTGAAAATCTGTGATCACTCATATTTTCCATCAAAAATCGATTTTTATATGAAGAATATAAAATCGGCTCTAACTCCTTAAATAACGCTCCAATCACGAAAATAGTGAAAATCTGTGATCACTCATATTTTCCATCAAACATCGATTTTTATATGAAAAGCATAAAATCGGCTCTAACTCCTTTAATAACACTCCAATCAAGAAAATAGTGAAAATCTGTGATCACTCATATTTTCCATCAAAAATCGATTTTTATATGAAAAACATAAAATCGGCTCTAACTCCTTAAATAACACTCCAATCAAGAAAATAGTGAAAATCTGTGATCACTCATATTTTCCATCAAAAATCGATTTTTATATGAAAAACATAAAATCGGCTCTAATTCCTTAAATAACGCTCAAATCAAGAAAATAGTGAAAATCTGCGATCACTCATATTTTCAATCAAAAATCGATTTTTATATGAAAAACATAAAATCGGCTCTAACTCCTTAAATAATGCTCCAATCAAGAAAATAGTGAAAATCTGTGATCACTCATATTTTCCATCAAAAATCGATTTTTATATGAAAAACATAAAATCGGCTCTAACTCCTTAAATAATGATTTTATTATTTTTTTTAGAATCATTAAAATATCGGTTCTAACTTATATTTTCTATCAAAAACCAATAATTTATTATGTGTAGTAAATATGTATGAGAATATAAATTTTCCACTTACTTGTTTGTTTCCAATATTTGCGCTTTTTTTTTAAATTCAATGAATGCATTTATTTAATTCACATAATTACAACAATAACAAAAAGAAATTAATGACAAGATACAAAAAGGGAAACAATGGAAACGAAACGAAAAAATTAACAACTTTTTAACATTATTTTTTGTAGATTTAAATGAATATATTAACAAGATTTTTTTGTACACGTATTAAATATCATTTTAATTTTATTTTTATACAAAAATATTAAATAAAACTTTACAATTTCAATGTAAAATTATAAATTTTTTAAGACACTTTTAAAATTGAACAGTACCGTATGAAAATTCCGCGTAAACTAAATCTTTTGCTAAAGAAATGTCAAAGTAACGTTTTTTTTTTTGTTTTTAATTGTTATTTTTGTAATTTTTAGAAATAATGATTATTTAGTTAAATGTTTATTTATGATATATAAATTAATATTAGATTTTATTATTTTTTTTAGAATCATTAAAATATCGTTGTTTTTTATTTTGTTTTTGATTTATTAAACACCAAAAACTTTCAAAGATGTTGCAGCTATTGGACATTTTGTTTAATTGCAAGAAATTTCTGGAAACTATGAGGTTTGTTGTTTTTTAAAATCCAGAAACTTCTGAAGTGTTACAAAGAAACAGTTCATTGCTTGGTTTATAAAACTCTGAAATCTTCTCCTGTGTCTTATATTAATCCCCCGCAACATCTGATGAATCTCTAAGAACAGCGAACTATTTTTATTATGTTCCGGTATCTTTGAGAAACTTTCGGAGTAATAACAACAGCTTCTTGTTATCCGGAAACTTTGAAAAACACTGGGAATTATTATTTATATATATTAAGTTCCAGTAACTTCGACAATCTTCCGGCGATGTTTTGTTTTGTTAAACTCCGGGTATGTATAAGATTTTCAACGAAATATTGTAGTCTGTTGTTGTTTTTTGACAAATTTAAACATTGCTCGTGGCTATAATGTTTTATTGATATTACATATTTCCAGTGGCTTCTATAATTTACCCGAATTTTAAGTATTAGCATCTTTGGTGCTGCGTCTTCTTTAGGGGATGCACTCATAGCATTTGAGTGTTATTAAATTTGTAGGAATGTACTGCGGAATCATGAAGAATATAACCGACTTTAAAGTGTTAAGCGCAAAGAAGCTATCCCTTTATTACAGAATGCATTCATAGCATTTAAAAGCCAGACTATGTGTGATTGACATTACATACTTCCAGAAACTTCTATAATTTACCCGAATTTAAAGTATTAGCATCTTTGGTACTGCGTCTTCCTTAGGGGATGTTTCACAGCAATTTCCTGTGTTTAAATTCATAGGAATGTACGGCGGAATCTTTCAAGAAACTATGCAACTTTAATGAAACAGCCATACGCTATATGGTTGATAAACTTTCAGAAGCCCCTTTGAATATAAGTAAATATTAAGTGTAAACATCTTTAATGTTGTCTTTTTATTAGATAAACTTTTAGTTTCCAGAATATAATAGAATTTAAAGTGTTAATAGATATGGAGTTGTCTCTTTATTAAAGTAAACATTCATAAAAATATTTGTATTATATTTCAGCGGAATATAAGTCGGAATCTTTCTCGAAACTTTAAGCAACATTTATGGAACATCAAAACGCTGTATAATTTAAAAACTTCCGGAGGTTTCGAATTAAAAGTATAAAAATCTTTACAATCGTCTTGTTATTAGGTAAACTTCTAGAAGTTTCCAGACTATAACAGAATATAAAGTAGTAACAGCTTTGGAGTTGTCGCTTTATTTAAAGAAACATTTTAAGCATTTTGGTGTTATTAGACTGGAATGTATTTCTGAGTTTTTCCGGAAACTATAAACAATGTTCTTTAGCATGTTTATCTTTATTCTGTTGAGCTCTGGGAACAACGGGAAACTTGTTAAAATGCTTGCGGCTCAGTTTTGTAAACAAAACAGATGGTACTCAACTAAATTTAAGTATCCTCTGCCTGAAGAATTGCAACAGGAAATTTCAATTCATTAACTATATCAACAAACTTGTTGAATGTTGCATTAAAATGTTTAACTTATAACATTGTATCTTATACAGATTTATTTTTAATAAATCTGCATATGTCACCCAAACTTCTCAAACATGTCTTTCCAAAAATAACTCATTAACATTCCTATAGAGCAACCATCATACTTACTAATTAATAAAGAAGATTGAAATAAAATCCTTTCAGAACCAAAATAAAAGTCAATAAATTAAATTTTAATTCAAACATATTTTATTTTTAATTTTTTCTTTTTTTTTTAATTACCATTTCTTTAATTTTTTTTAATCAGTCTCTGGTTGTGTGTATTAAAGATTTAAATTTTACAAAAGAAATTTTAAAAATTCTTTAAATTTTCTAACGTTAACAAAACCAAAAGTCATTTGTTATAAAAAAAAATGTTGTCTTTATCATTTCAAATGACTTTTGGTTTTGTTAACAAGAATTTATCATAAACTTAGAAATTTGTTTTACATTTTCTGGTTTTTGTTTAATGAAATTATTTTCTTCCATACTTCATTTTCTACAAAATTAAACTTAAATTCTAAAAAAAAAGAACTAATTTTCATTAAATAAAAAATAGGAAATGATTATTTTTTTTTAAATTTAAAACAAAATTAAAATTTGTTGTTGCCAAAGTAATAATGAATGAATTTTGTCGCATATTGCAATTAGAAGAGAAAAACATTTACAAAATAAATAACAAAAATAAAGAAGTTGTCTTGCTTGTTTTGTAACTAATAAGGGATCACATGTTCGGGCAAGTTTTCTTTTCGGATTCCTACATATGGAATGAATTTAGATGTTTATGTATTTGTTATCCTAAAGAAAGCCCTTTAGGGCTTGCTACAGAAATAAGGATATACAATGATTTCCTGATTTCTGTAACATAGGAAGGGTTTTATAGATTACAAAACAAGTGTTATAAGACATTTAACAAATGAATTTAGAAAAAAATGTTATTATATGGACAAAATAATTCATTTAAAGTTTCCTACAAGTATTTTCTTTTTTTCACATTTCCAGATCTGTTTTTTTCTGTACTCGACACCACGTCGCCGGCAGCCTAATTCAATTGTTACTGCAAGCTTGTGGTGTGTTAGTAATTGGAAGTAGTTGTTGTTAGCCTAACACTTCTTGTTGTTTTTATAGGACTTAAATGTAACGCTTATAATAAAAATTGTAATAATATTAAATATTACATAATAATAAATACATCCCGCCCAGCAATTTGAACGCAGTTCCCCTACTTATTACACTAGCCTACTGTATTACATATTTATACTACTATCTAGTTGGGTAAAATCTCACTGAGCAGCTCCTTTGTACCCGGCTGTATTGAATCGGGGAATTTGATATCAAACGACACCATCAGATCACCACGACGTGATGGTTCCTTAGGGAAAGGCAACCCCCGACCACTAATACGTTTTACGGTGGTGGGTTTAATGATTTCACCTTGTGTATTGATGGTTATGCGATCACCCTGTAGAGTGGGTACGGAAACTGTGGTGCCGCATAAGGCCTGTTTCAGACTTACTTGGGCACTGTAGCGCAAATCACTGCCTTCACGTTTAAACAATGGATGAGCTTTATCACGTATGATGAAAATAATATCGGCAGGAATTTTACCGGGAGTCTGATCGCCCTCTTGTTGGAAGGTGATTTTAGTGCCAGCCTTCCAGCCAGGTTTAACAGTTATATTTAAGACCTTCTCTTCTTTGCGGGCCTGTCCGGTAGCCAAAGACATGCGTGATATTTTCATTTTCTTAACACAGCCCTTATCCACCTCCTCTAAGGAAACGTACAAATCATGTTCAATGGGAGGATCTTGGGTTTGACGTTTGCGATTAGGTTGAACATTAAAGGACTGTGAACGGAATGCTCCTCCGGGACCACCGCCTCCAGACATTTGTGTATAAATGTCATCATTGTCACCCATGAAAATATTTTGTGATTCAAAAATGCGTGAGGGATCACCGCCACCAAAGAACAAACCAAAGGGATCAGCATTGCCAAAGAACTGGGCAAATGTAGCTCTTGGATCGCCATGATAAGTGTAGGTGCCACCACCTTCATGGCCTGCACCTCCGGGAACACCACCCTTTAGTCCTTCTTCACCATACTGATCATAAATATCACGTTTCTTTTTGTCCGACAGTACCTCATAAGCCTCTGCAATTTCCTTAAAACGTTCCTCAGCCTGTGGTGTCTTATTCTTGTCGGGATGGTATTTCAAAGCCAATTTGCGATAGGCTTTCTTTATTTCATCATCATTGGCAGTTTTATTGATGCCAAGAATTTTATAGAAATCTTTTCCCATTGTGTGGATTTTAATTTCACTAAACTGCAGTTAATAAGCGGAATTCTACAAAGAAAAATTAAAAATTTATTAGTATTTTAGAAAATTTTCAAAAATAAATAAAAAATTAATATTACGTTAACACTATGTAACAAACAACAACAACAACAACAATAAAATAATGATTATTTACATTTTAAAATACTTTGCTTCCAACGATTATTCTACGATTTTCTTTATTCTAGTGCATAGAACATTCGAGAGATGTTTTGGGTTTTTTCTTTATTTTTTTTTTTTTTTTTTGTGCCAACAGTGGTTTTGCACAGAAACGGGTAGAATATGAAAAATGAATGATTTTTGAATGAAATCGAATTGGACAATAGCGGTCTCATTTCAACTTGTTACAAGTAAATTATATTTTGTTTTTGCCACAAAACTGAGAAATTTTTTTCAAAGTTTCTCTTTCTCTCTTGTGCTCTCTGTGTAATGCCAATTATTAGGCTAATGATTTCATCGACAATTCAAGAATATTCCCGTAACAATAAGAAAAAAATTATTGTAAATTTACTTTTATTTTTAACTTACTTGCAAATAATTAATATAAGCTAATTGTTTTACACATTTTATATTAATTATTTTAAATTAACAAAGAAGTAACATTAGGTTTGTATTTTTTTCAACTTAAAAAACTAAACGAATAATTGTTTTATTTGTTGTTGCATTTGTTTTGTAACGTTCATTAGTAATTATTTAAAATATTTACCTTTTTAGAATTTTTACCACAGCTTCTTTAATAATTGTTATAAATCTTAAGAATACTTAAGATTTTGTTTAATTAGTTTTATGCAATAGGTATGTACTTGAAATTTTAATTATTTAAACTAGTTTAGTTTTTTACTTTTTTATATTTGCTGTTTTTCTTTAAATTAGTATCAAAGCCAACTTTTTTATTTTTATGCAACACTTGTTTTTATATATTATAACAAATCTTTATTATTATTAAATAGCAAATTAATTAGTTAGTTAATATCTTCCACGTATAATACGAATATTTGCTTGACTTTATTTTTCACTTATTTTCTTGCTTGTTTGTTTTGTTAATAAACCGTTTCCTGGACATTCACTTGTATTTATAGCAAATCGTGTTTCATATTCTAGAATGTTCCAGATTATTTTGACATTTCTCTATATATACATAGTTGTATTCATCCGGCAGAGTTGTTTTTTGCAATATGCGGTTTTAATCTGGCAATGCTGTTTTCATAACTATCAACTTTTGTATATAATGCTTAAATAAAACAAGTATTACTTTTTAAGCGTTTTTTACAAAAAAAAAACTATTTTTATCTAAAATTTATCATTTAAAGGAGATAACGCAATAGGATATTTTATTATACAATATTTTATTCATTTGTATTGTCAGTTTTTTGACAACTTATATATAATGTAATATGTAAATATAATGTAATACATTCATAACTCATTCAAATGTAAAATTTTACAGAATAACGTTAATTTGTCGAAAGTTCTAGATTCGTTCTGTTGAAAATGTTGTCTATAACCATCTCTTAAGAGAACTCTTAAAGATTTTTCTAAGACACTATTTCTAAAAATGTACTGGTTTCATTATTTGGTGAGCTTTAGCAAATAAGTAGTATGGAATTTACATATAATGTTAAAGGCATTTGAGAACCGTTTTCTAGTTTTAAAATATTAACAAGCTACAATGTTTAAAAAATCTAAGTTTTACACTTGAAAAACGAAATTCCACCTTTTAGGGTTAAACTTAAACGATTTTTTTATTTTAGAGCTTTTTTTAATTGCAAAATTGTCAACGCTGTCATTTGCAATTTGCAATTTGATGTTTATTTCTGTGTGTTTTTTCATTTCGGTTTTTTCACACACAAACACTATATTTTTACAAAAATAATCAAAAAAATTAATTAAATAAAATGTTTTAGCAACTCTAGCTGCTAATTCAAAAATAAAAAAACATATTGACAAACTTGTGTGCCTGTATTATTAAAAACAAAAAATCCTTAAAAAATAATTGTGTAAAATTCGAGCAAAAAGATAAATAAATTGCAATAGCCTAAAATACCGATCGACTGTCCTGCACCTAAAGAAAAAAACAAGAAACTGCTAATTAATTAAACACAATATAACACAACTTTAAACAATATGGGTAAGAAATTTAGATTTTTTGGGTAACTTTGACCCAAGAAGTTATCTGCGGAAATTTTCTTTCTAATGGTTGTGCAAGGTAATGGGCAAATTGTTGTTTTCTTAAGTACTATCAAGATCCTTGAACTATATTCAAAGCTCTTCTAAAAAAAATCGTATCATTTTGTAGATGACATAATATGGAGGACACACAAAAAAATATAGAACTACTTTTATTTATACCTGTCAATATATTCTTCAGCCCAACATGTAACATAAAATCTAACATTTACATGAACTTGCATACATTACAGCATAGTAATGAGTACGTTTTTGTTATGCATTTATGGGAGTAGGTGTTTAGACTTCTAATTTTTCAAATAATTGGAACAGTGTGTTTTAGTTGCATTGTAATGTTTTGTTTGTGTTATTTAGTTTAATTTGTTATATTTTTTCTCGAGTGACAGGAACATTAAAATGTAGAAAAATACCGTTATAAAGTGTGTAAATGTCAAAGGCACAAATAAAAACTGCAATATTTTAGAGAATGCAAAAAACATTGTTTTATATCTTGATCTCTTATAAAATTTCATAAAAATCTCTGTCTTAAATGACTTGTTAAATAGGTACTAGTACCAATATTCTTTTAAACTTGTTCTATTAGGTTTAGGTTATTCCTTCATTTTAGTTTAATAAAGTTATTATTTAGGGATGTGTTCATTTATTCGGAGGTTGTCTAATACTGAATTGTGATACTTATAGGAGCGATTGTTGTTGTTACTACAGTTCGACTTTGGCGTATAGTTTCTTGGAAAGAATGTCCGTTGATACAGCTATCACTGTGTTGATAATTTTTGGCCAAGTGCAACTCGGAACGTTCTGAAACGAATCTCTAATTGTGGTGACAATGTCATAGAAGAAGTGATATATTGAGTGTCTCGTGGGTGGCCTCTAAGCCTTATGATATGATAACAAACCTGTCTATAGTTCTTTTTTTAGGGCAAACGTTTTTAACTGATATAGCTATCACTGTGTTAAAAATCTTTGGACATCCCAGCAGTTCGACAAAGAGTCAATGCATACGAAAAAGACACTAATTTCCACTAATAGTTACCCACCTGGATGATCGTATTTCGTATGTTTTGAGTCATTCGTCACGAATGTACCCTTTGTAATCGAGAATGATCACTTTAGTGTACTCTTTGTAAGCGGGAGCGAAGACAGTCGTCACTTTAGTGTCCTCTTTGTAAGCGAGAGCGGAGGCAATCGTCTCTTTACTGTCTCTTTGTAGGGTGTAGAGTGACGATTGACTTCCTCGTAGGACAAGCCCATGTTAAAATGGTAGGTCACCTGGGTAGTCAGGTGGCTAGGGCCCACCACAAGTGCTAGGTTAAGTGGTCAGTTCGGGACTGTCCCGTCGAACTGCTGGGATCTTTTGGACAGGCCTATACTTTAATATTTTTTTAATTATAAACTTAGGGCAGTTTTTTCAGATAAAGATTATCTACCTAGTTGTTTAAACCTAGTTTATTACCTTAGTTTAACTGAGTGCTATTGGCAGTTATTAGCAAGAAAACACAACCAACAAAACTAATAAAATAATGAATCCGGAAGAAGAAAAACATAATATTTTCTTTTTTTATTTTGTTTTAATTTTTATTAAAATTTTTCATTTTAAAAAGTTGCATTTGCAAAAAAACGGCTGTTCATTGTTTATGTTTTTGACCGGAGAGTTGGTAATACTAACGGCGAGTTTTTCTGATAAAGATAATCTTCATTCTTTGGTTAAACCTGAATTAATATATGTTTCGCGTTTTTCATTTATCAGTAAAGTTACTTATTATCTTAGTTTAAGGGCGGGTTTCTTAGTCCTCAGTTAAACTAGGCTTAACTTGCTGTTAGATTAAACTCGGAACAAATTTAGGCGGACTTTAACCGATGATTGTGTTTTTCAGTTTTAGATTTAAGCTGAGTTAACTTTGTTAGTATTGCCAACTTTTCACTCAAAAACATAAACAATGAACAGCTGCTTTTTGCAAACAATACTATTGTAAAATGGAACATTTTGGAAAAATGTTAAATAAACATTTAAAACAATAATAAATAAAACAAATCAAATCAGAAAATTGCAATTTACTTAAAATATTAAATTTTTGTTCTTCCGAAATCATTGTTTTATTGTTTTTGTTAATTGTGTTTTCTCACTTATAACTTGTGTTTAATTGGTCAATTACACTCAGTTAAACTAAGATAATAAGTAACTTTACTGATAACTGAAAAACACAAAACATATATTAAACCAGTTTTAACCAAAGAATGAAGATTATCTTTATCAGAAAAACTCGCCCTAACTGAGTGTAATTGGCCAATTAAACTCAAGTTATAAGTGAGAAAACACAATTAACAAAAACAATAAAACAATGATTTCGGAAGAACTAAAACATAATATTTTAAGTAAATTGCAATTTTCTGATTTGCTTTGTTTCATTGATTATTGTTTTAAATGTTTATTTAACATTTTTCCAAAATTTCCCATTTTACAAAAGTATTGTTTGCAAAAAACAGCTGTTCATTGTTTATGTTTTTGAGTGAAAACTTGGCAATACTAACAAAGTTAACTGAGCTTAAATCTAAAACTAAAAAACACAATTATCGGTTAAAGTCCGCCTGAATTTGTTCCGAGTTTAATCTAACAGCAAGTTAAGCCTAGTTTAACTGATGAGTAAAAAACCCGCCCTAACAAACTTATCTGATCTTAAATACATAACTGAACACAACCATCGGTTAAAGTCCGCCTAAATTTGTTCTAAGTTTAATCTAACAGCAAGTTAAAGCTAGTTTATCTGAGTAGTAAGAAACTTGCCCTTCGAGGGGTAGTGTTAAGGGTTTTACCAGTTGTATTGGGCAACAGTTGAAACTATTCAATAATCTTGAGGATTCTTCAACTGTAAAGTGAAATAGGATAAGCAAAGTTGATTTGATCTGAATCCTTTTACATAGCTTTTTCAGTTTATTGATATCCGTGTAGCTGTTAAAATTAATTTTCTTATGACCTTCGAGATCCTATTCTATTCAATCTATCAGGCATGCTTTCGACTTGTTTGTTTAAAAAAAACTTGATTTTCCTAAATTTTAAATACCTGCTCGGTAAAAAATTACACGGTAAGAATTACTTAACTTTACCATTTTATAAAAGTTTCAGTATCCAGGAAGCTAAAATTGGAAAAATTGATAAACATCTAATATTGCCTAAAAAATAAAAGAGTAAAATTTTATAACAAATTAAACATTAAGCCCCGTTAACTCCACCTCCGGTAATCATTTAACCGAAAGTTATTCTGCCGGTTATTCAATTTAACCTTAAGATAAAAAATAACCAGATATTGTGATAATAATGGGGGTAAGCGTCTTATTCAGAAACTTTTATCAAAGGTTTACATATCAAATTTTCATTTAAAATTTGTTCTATAAACCTTTGATAAACGCTTATGAATAAGGCAGTAAAAGTTTACATCAAGACTTTAACAAAATTGAAGATTTTGTAAACAAAAACTTTAACATATGTATTTCATTCAGAATTCTTTAAATAATAAGCCATAAAAGAAAAAGCTAATTTCTTGATAATTTTCTAAATAATTATTTTATTAAAATTATTTTTGTCATATTTAAATAATTGTCTTTTAAATATTTAAAAATTTTATGTTAAATTCAATTTTACACAATTGATTTTGAAAATTTTACATTGTAAAGAGATGATGTCAATAAACAAACGTATAAATACATACCTAAGTATATATGACTCTAGTAAAAGATATGTATGCAAAATATCTATCACACTCAAAAATTTCCTTCTTTATTTTTTGTTTTGAAACACAAAATTTTCATATTTGCTGAAAATCTCACAAAATTCTCAATGCTCGCAAAATAAGAAAACAAAAAGAAAAAAAAACAAACCGATATGAATAAAATTCAAAATTAAGAAGCAACAAATCTCACTAGAACTGGCACTCTGAATCGTATTCAAAACTGAAACGGACGTGGTGTGCGCGTGAATGAATTCGTTTAAAAAAGTGTATATAAAAATATATATTTGAATGTATTTATTTATACATATATTCCGAAAAGAAAAAATACCTCAAGAATAAATAGGTTAGAAAAAAAGTTAAATATTAGGAAATGAATAAATAAATCAATGGAACATAAATTTAAAAAATAAAATAAAAAATACTTTAAAAATAAAATGTATTTATTTAACTTAAAAAAAACGAATAGAAAAGTGTATTTATTCTAAAATTGTTTAATATTTTTGTACTTTTTTTCATTACTATATACATATATGTAAGAAAATAAGAAATTTTATTTATAATATCACGTTCTATATAAAAGATATACTATAAAGACAACCGCCCCACTTTCGTAACTTTTCAATAAAATTTTCGGGAAAATTAAGTAAAAGAAAATTACTATTATTAAATATTATAAACTATTCATTCATTCATCAGCAGTACCGTGTGTTTGTTTTATTTTACAAAATAAATTTTATAACAATTGTGTTTAAGAAAAGAAACCATCTATGTTGTCTATAATCATTTGGATAAAATCAACCAATTAAAATTAGAATTTATTGAAAATATAAAAAGAATCTAAAAATATTGAAACATTTTCATGTGTAATTCAGTTGAACAATTTAAAAATAAATTCAAAATCAAATTGAATTTATTCAAACGAAAAGAAAATGGATAAAAATAGATAGACGATGGGCAACTAACTGACAAAATAAATAAAGAAAAAAATTAACTCAACACTCACAGAGTATAGAACATTTTTAAATTAAAATACACACAAACATTTAAGTGCACAAATTTTGTATATATATTTTCTGTATATTTTTTTTTGCGTTAATTTTAAAGTTTAATAATCATTTATTTAATTTACAAGTTTGTTTTTTTTTAAATTTAATTTTGTTTTTATTAATAGTGACAAACATGAATGATATTGCAAAAATTAATTATTGATTTGGAAAAAGAATTTTATTAAAAAAAATCATTTAAAATTAGAAAAGTTTTCTTTAGTGAAAGAGCGCCAAAGGGAGAGAGTATAGGATCGTTTTTATGCTCTGTCAGAAAAAATTCTTACTCTTTTACTTCTCTTTTTTTATTTGCTTAAACTCATTGAGAATTATCTACCGAAATAAGTAATTCGAAAATTGCATAAAATATTTTTAGCTGCAATTTTGATTATATGCATTTACTTTTCATCGTTTACTGTTATTTTTATTTGTTAGGACATATTCGGCTAATGGCTTAGTATGTTTAAAACAATAAGATCTACTAAATTTTAAAAACGTTTGTAAGTCTTGGAAATATTTAAACTTATGTCCATATAAAGGTCAGTGATCCTCCTAAAGATAAAATGTCAATGAAAAACGCTCTCTCTTTAGGCTAAAGACAAAAGACTATATTAAACTATTCCGAACCTCTTTTACCTTTCATTTTGTGGTGTTGTTTTAGCTGGTCGAGGCTTTACTCTTCTTCTAACTTGGGTTATTTTGCCTTCAGGCCTGTCCTAAAGGTAAAATGTCAATGAAAAACGCTATCTTTATAGGCTAAAGATAAAAGGACTATACTAATCTATTCCGGACCTCTTTTACCTTCCATTTTGTGCTGTTGTTTAGTCGAGGTTTAGGCTTTACTTTTCTTCTAGCTTGGGTTCTTTTGCCTTAGGCTTGTCTTTAAGAATGTGATTCATCTGACATTTGCAAACCATTTAGATTTATTTCTTTCTATACTATCATTAAGTCGCTCTAACGATAGATTTGATTCTGTTTTGATGCGTTGTTTCTGTCATTCTGCACAAGTATTTTATTTCCGATTATCCTTTTTTTGTTTTAATGAGGATGGCGGTGCATTAAGCACTCATATTGCCACGTTTGTCCAGAGAAAACTCCACCAACCGACCTATACCTTCATATAGGAAGTTGGAGCATCCGGACTTCATTTCATCAAAAGTATTAATGGTCTCCACCAGAAAAAATTTCAGAGTTTTAAAACAGGGTATAAACAGTTGAGGTTTTATGGTCTCCACCAGGGTTTAAACAGTTGAGTTTTAATGGTCTCCACCAGGGTATAAACGTTTGAGGATTTTATGGTCTCCACCAATAAAACATAACCTCACTTGAGGTGATACGAAAGCACGAGGTTAATGTAGACAACATATAACTTTGAACAGTTATATGAAGTAATACACTACACCAGTGCGAGCGAGACGCAAAACTGTCGAAAGTCAGGCAACAAACACAAGCCTGAAAGCGTTTAAGAAATAATTTCGATGACGCGAGAGTTGTTCCCCAACTCAGACCTGAATTACGACTGTCCGATTATCCTTCTTTTATTTTTTATAGTATGCGCCAAAGATTCATTTCTATATTTAAGAGTTAGAATGTATTTCGTGCTGTAAACCTCTAATTGGTTGTTGTCGATGCCTCCCTTTTACTAATAAAAATTCGATTTAAGGAATCGTTAAGATTATCTATGGTTGATATACTAGAGTTTAAGTCTTTATCCCATTTCCGTCTTTGCTTATAATGACACCTAGTTATCGAAATTTTCGTACTTCTTGTGGTGAACTTCTGGGCAGAAATATTCAAGTCGTATTGCAAAACTTCCTGTGGTTATGGCTTTATACAATTCCTTGCGATGATGTTGTCTATTAGAATGATGAAAAGTTACAGATTTAGTTATGACTTTTTTCATGAAAAGAAGGGCACAAATGGCCCAAGAGTGTCCTAGGTTTATTTCTTCAGATTTGATACTAATTAGAATATGCCTTACGAATTTTGTGGTAATATATTCCCGGATGTTGCTTTTTCAGTATACATATTTCATTATTCTGATCAGAATGTTGTTGATGTTTCTTTGTGGGAGAACTTTCTATAAGTCTATTAATCATAAATGCATTTGTTTCTTAAAGTTAAACTTTTTTTCAGTAATTAGACGCATCCTGAAAACAGTATCTTGACTTTCTAGGTTCGTTCTAAACCCACACTGTTATATTAATATTCAAATTTGAGTTTTTGCCTTTCCATAAGAATTCGTGAATACAGTTTTCCAGCTACAGTTAGCAAGGATATGCGTCGGGGATTTTGTCAAGTTGATTGTCTAAATTTGTGAATTTTAGTCCGAATATGGCTACCTGCAAGTCGTTGGGAATTGTTGAATATCTCCATGTCATATTTATTACATTTTCTGCAATACCTATATATCAAAAGAATTATGATAACCTTAAATTTTAATAAAATTTTCAAAATCAAAACATTTTTTTACATGAAACCGCTTGTTAGATATTTGTCTTCGACTTTGTCTAATACCAAATTCTTATATAAACAAAAATTCTTTAAATATGAAACTTTTTAATTATTTGTTTATTATTATGAAAACGAACCCACAATAGCTTTCTTTATTTGTTCATAAAGATATACAAACATAAATTTTTTTGTTAGATTTTTCATGATTCAGTCTGCTACTGGTTAACTTATAAGAAACAAAGGTGTGGGATGGCCACATGTTTTTATATATAAATAATGTAAACTTTTCAAAATAGAAAATGAGATTTTTTTGGCGAAACTTATTGATGTTAAAAATTAATAACTTTAAACCCGACTTTTATATATAAAAATGAATTTCTTTTGAATATACATGTAGAGTATCCTCCGTGGTATTTTTAAAAAAATCTTTTGAATTTTTTATCATTATTATATCTTGAGCAGCAGATAATCTAGGGGTCATGTCATATGGCAATTACCGGTGAAACATATATGAAATATAGTCTTGCTTTACAGACCCAACAATATGATAAGGTCGCGTCATTTTTCTTTTTCCCTCTTGTTCCCAATACTTCTTTTTTGGAAATTTATGTATTTTGCATTGGACAAATGCCAAAAATATTTTTACAAAGTATCAGAGGAATTTCGTTATTTTCCTGTTGAATATTCATACATATGCAATATTATTTATTGCAAATATACGATATACACACAGAAATTCTTATATACAATATATAAACATTATTTATACATATATTTTGTATGTATATAAATATTTTCTTTTAATTCATATACAATAATTTGTAGTAAAAATTTGTAAAAAAAATACCGGTAAATAATTGAGAATATTTTGTTGTAAATTTTTATTTATTCACGCTAACATTTGCAATGAATTTGATACATTTGAATAAATAAAATCGCAATCGAATCATAGAATAGATTTTTTTAGTTCGATATCAAAGATCATTATCTCTCACAAATTTCCATTAAAAAAAAAAACAAAAAAATATTGTAATGTTTTTCAAAAGTTAATATTTTCGACTTAGAACTCATAAGAAAAGCGCTTTTTATAATTGGGTTTCTGAAAAGTTAGCGAGTTAGTCATAGCCATTCTCATTATGAATCCATCTTTAATAGTTTTTTATCGTTTTGTTTTTTTTTTCTTTACATAGAATATTCGGAATATAACGATATGGTCCAATTTAGTGGCCATGATAAAACGACACAATGTGTCGTCTATGACCAAACACCAGATTCAGAGCAAAAGAAAATAAATATTGTAGTTCGTCCCGCCTATACAGTGGGCAAAGTAATAAGTGACATTAAAACACAATATCACTATGATAAATTTGAACTACTAATGCAACCCATATCTGGTGGCGACCTGGTGTATTTGAATGATCATCAAAATCAGCTGCTCTATAAGGTTAATGGCTTTGAGCCACAGACAAAAAATGTTTTAGTTATATTACCATTTGGTAAATGGGATGGTAATACCAAGAAACGTTATGAATTTCCCGCAAAATCATCACTAAAACTTATAATGAATGGTACTAGTAGTAGTAATAGTAGTAGCAGCACTGCTAAAAATGTTAACACCACAGCCACTACAGTAATAGCAACACCACCTCCGCCGCCACCACTACCACCAGTTAATTTTCTTAGCAATAATAAGAAAACGACAACAACAACCATTACTACCACAACAGCAGGATCTTTGGGTAATAATAACATTGCCACTTGTGTTAAAGCCATGAATGGCAGACCCTTAACCAACAGTCAATACCATCAAAGTCAAAATCTAACCAACAGCAATAGTTATCACGGGCCTTTAAATGAGGAAGCACTCGGCAGTACAAACACTTTATCGCCTCCCTCCTCAATGACTACGGTTACAAATGCCACTAATACGGATTCTTTAAATTTGAGTCCCATGTCAGATCCTGATCCTTTGTCAGATGATGATTTAGCCTTGGGTGCCTCCGCTAGTCCAACTGAAACGGAACCCATGCAATGTGGCGGTCCTCTATCGCTAACACATAACTCTTCGTCTAAAATAGCTTTGCATTTCGCATCGGACACAAACTCTGGATTTCACGACAAATCTGATGGGGATATAGATGGCCCTAAAAAGTATCCACTGTCTCCTCTGCCGGCGCCCACTGCTGCCATAATGGCAGCACCCACTAACAATGGTTATGTGGGTCTTGTAAACCAAGCCATGACCTGCTATTTAAATAGTCTTTTACAAGCTCTCTACATGACACCCGAGTTTCGCAATGCTTTATACCGCTGGGAGTTCGATAATGACAACGAAGCTAAAAATATTCCCTATCAATTGCAAAAACTGTTCCTGAACTTACAAGTAAGTAATATATTAGTTAATTATATCAATTTGATATAAATAATCTTTAGATCATGAGGTTCCTTTAGAAAATAATTGAAAATGTAAACAATAACACTGACCAACAAAAATAATACATATTGAGCTTCGCTAAATCCGAAGTTTGAAAGAAATTTCGTTAACTGAAAAATTTATTTTTAAAATAAACTTTATTTTTTGAAGACCTCCAAAAAATCAGCAGTAGAAACAACCGATTTAACACGCAGTTTTGGTTGGAATTCTTCAGAAGCCTGGCAGCAGCATGATATTCAGGAATTATGTCGTGTTATGTTCGACGCCCTGGAACACAAATTTAAAAACACCAAACAGGCTAATCTCATCTCTAATCTGTACGAGGGAAAAATGATAGATTATGTCAAGTGTTTAGAGTGCAATACGGAAAAAACACGTGCCGATACGTTTTTAGATATACCTTTGCCGGTGCGTCCTTTTGGCAGTCAGGCTGCCTATGGCAGTATTGAAGAAGCTCTCAGGGCATTTGTACAGCCAGAGACATTGGATGGTAATAATCAATACTTTTGCGAAAAGTGTAATAAGAAATGTGATGCCCACAAGGGTCTTAAATTCAAGAACTTTCCTTATGTTTTGACACTACATCTTAAGAGATTCGATTTTGATTACACCACCATGCATCGCATTAAATTAAATGACAAGTAAGTAATCAAGATACCTAAAGTATTAATGATAGAACCATTTCAAAACGTTCTTTTCTGTTGTACAGAGTAACTTTTCCACAAACGCTCAATTTAAATACATTTGTTAAAAAATCAGAGTCAACGACAGCCAATGGCAATAGTGTAGCACCAACAGATGACTGCAGCACTACGGACAGTGGTTCGGCCATGGAGGAAGACAACTGGAGTAGTGGTGTGGGCACTACAGCCAGTTCAACAACACAAAATGACACCGATGTCAATGACGAGGAGCAGGATGAAGGCATTGACTTGAGTTCCAGTACAGATCATCGTAATCGTGTTAATAGTGAACAGAACTTAAAACAAGACTTGGGACCCTATACCTATGAACTATTTGCCATTATGATACACTCGGGCAGTGCCTCGGGTGGTCATTATTATGCGTACATCAAGGAATTCGATAACAACGAATGGTATTGTTTCAACGATCAAACTGTAACGCCTGTAAGTTACAAATACAGACATTAATTGAAATGTTATTTAAACGTTTATTCCCTTAGATAACACAAGAAGATATTCAAAAGTCTTTCGGTGGTGGTTCCAGTAAAACTTACTACTCCAGCGTCTATAGTTCGAGCACAAATGCCTATATGTTAATGTATCGGCAAATAGATACGAAGAGAAATGAGAAATGTGTAAAGGCAGACGATTTTCCGGAACATATTAAAACTCTGACAGAGAAACTAAAAGAAGAGGAAGAAACACGTGTCAGTCGCGGTAGTGTACGTCATCGTCCTATAACGGATCTCGCTTTACCGGAGCAGATTAAACCACGAGTCTATTTTTACAACCCCAAGATGAAAAAATTGATAATGACACGAGTTTACGTTTCGCAAAAGTTCGATATCAATGTAGTACTAGAATCAGCCTATCAAATGTTATCCGTGGAACAATTTGCTCCATTATCACACTGCCGTCTCGTGGGCTATGATCCCCCGGCCGAGCGTATCATACGTTCATTTGAAGGCTTAAAAGATCCTACTTTAGAAGAAATACAAGGCAATAGTGAGGATCCTGTAGAATTTTTATTGGAATATAGAGCAGATGGTCAGGAGTTCGAGGTTTATGAACCAGGTGGCTCCACTTGGTATGTGTACATGGTTAACTTGTCAACAATGGAGATGGACGGACCATTTTTCGTGCATTCCAAAACCTTTGAAAACAATGACACTCTACGCCACTCAATTGCTGTGCGCTTACACGTCAAGGAGGACCAATTGTTGGTGGCAACTTTACGTAATGGAAATGCATTTGTGGCCTATGATCCCATGCCCACTAAAGAAGCTCAACAACAATTACAAGAAATGGCAAGATCACGTTTTAAAGATCTCACCTACTTGTACTTATTTGTCCCCAATACAGATCCCACTAATCTAGAGATCATAGGAATACCAGCTAATGAAACACACGAACCAATAATCCCCGCTGTACAGGAACCCACAGTAGGCAGCAGTACGTCTGTAGCACATAATGGTTTAACAAATGGACTCAATGAATCTAATGCTGCCACCTTAACAGTTGCTCACGAGTCAAACTCTGAAGACAGCAGTTTGAGTGATGGCGATCGCACTTTGGTTGAGAATATACAACATCGTGGTGATGGCGACAGTCAAATCTCTAGCACTAGTCATTCTCCTCAACTGTCAAGTCCTGAGGAAGAGAATCGCCAGGATTCCATTAATCGCATTAACGCTTTCTATAACGGTTATTCGCATGGAGAACCTGATTTATCCCCCATCGTACCACAGGCACCACAATTTTTCCATGCTATTAAACTAGAAAGTGTGGACACAAAAGCAACCATCTCTAGCCGACATCACTATATGGATCCCGATAGTTCGGAGGAAGCGGCGCGCAAACCCGTAGTTAGCTATAAAATCCTAGTAGACTCACACATGAAGTTGAGCACTTTTAAAAGTCATGTTCAACGTTTAATACAAGTGCCCGACAATTACTTCCAGCTAAATCGCAAACATGACAAGTGCCTGAAAAACATGATGTCCGAGACTCTGGTCTACTTTAGCGAGGGAGAGTCTCTGTTTGTTGAGCTGGGCAAAGAACTGCAGCCCGAGGAACACAAGGCCAAAATATTCTTTATGCGTTTGTCCGAGTTGAACAACGAGTCCGGAAGATTGCCTTGCGTGTGTGAATGGATCTACACGGATTCCATGACAGTGGCAACAGCCAAAGCAAATTTGGTTGCCAAACTGCAACGTATTGATCTCGCCAAATACAAGAGCTTAAATGTTCAAAATTGTCGTCTGTGGCTTAAGGGCGGTCGTAGTCCCATTAAAATATTCACAGATGACGAAACGCTTGGTTCTGATATTCGTTCGTCGGCAGCAATGGAGGTAGGGGAGGGTGATTGTGTGTAAAGATAATAGGCATTTTAATAACCTGTTTTTTTTATTTATTTAGTTTATTGTACAAGAGTGTGAAGATGGTGCCATTGCCAGTCCCGATGAGAATAGTTTAACAATATTTGTGCGCCGCTGGCATCCTGATTCTTTACAATTAGATAAGTTTCAGGAAATCACATTACACAGTAAGTTTGAAAAGGTTTGATTTATTTTTTTGATTAAATCCTTAACAATTAACGTGTACATAGACTGTTTAATAGAGTAGTCCATAGGCTTGACAATAGACCAGTTTTACATTAGTCTATAGACAAGCCAAAAGACTGATTCATAGGCTATTACTGTCATTGGCACTTTTTTAATCATTTAAATTTTATATGTCTGTTTTTTGTAAATATAGTTGTTAAACTTTATTTCTCTTTTAGAAAACAGTGAAATGCGTAATGCAATATCCCAAATATCGGGCATACCTGAGGACAATGTAGCCTACACAAAGGTAACATAAAGTGCTAAGAAGAATATTTTATAAATTCTGTTATTTTAAAGTAATTTCTTTTCATTAGGTTAATGGATATTTTCCCTACACTAATGTTTCATTGCTGACCATTAACAGTGCAATGACTTGGTTTACTGTACCCTCCACAATGGACAAATATCCACTTAGTAGTGCGGTCAGTGGTAATCTGTTCTTTTACAAGTAAGCACTTTTATTATGCTAAACACCAGCTATTTCAACAAAATCAACTTTTCAGGGATGACACAGCGGAATTAAAAGAACTGACCACCGAGGAAAGACGTGAAATGAGCAACAAAGAGAAAACTCGTTTAGACCGTTTGGGTTGCACATCCTCATCACGATTTTCACCGCGACGCGAGCGTGCTCTTAAGATTTACGTAGATAGTCCTGCCACAACAGCGTCTCCTCCAGTGGATGCCAACAGTTCTATGGCGGATGATTAATTAAATATGACAACTCATGTTTATATCGTGTTGTTGTATATCAAGCATTAAATCAAAACAAAATACAAGACGCTGAAATTTAACAAGCAGTTATAAAGAGAAGAACAAACAAAATCAAAGTGTTACTTTACTATCAATCACATACAATACGTTACGTTATTACTTTATACATACAACAATATGAAAATATTTCTTTCTTTTGTTTTTTTGTTCTTTTTCCCAAATCTCTTCTCTTTTTCTTTTCAAAAGAGCAATTGAAATTTTTATTAATTTACAACTAACTTAACAACACTATTAAAACAAAAATTATCCAAATCTAACAGATAGTAGAAAACAATTTTAATTTTTACTAACAAAAACGCCCGATCACTCGCCAAATATAAAATATTTGCATTAGCTTGACCAAATGAATAATAGAAATAAATAACATGCGTTGGCGATTGAAACAATAAATAAATAAATATAAAAATTTCTCCTCTTGGTGCGAAGCTAACCTTTTTACACAAACACTTCTACACTCATCATACTAATACAAAACACGCTAAAATAACACATCTACACAGAGACACTTAGTTTTCTATACCTTAAATGAGACTGCTTCTTAAAAAATAAGTAAAACTAAAAAAAACTGTAATAAAACGTGAAAAAATATAAAAAATATTAAAATATTTTAATTTCATTTCCAATGAAAGGGGAATACACATAACAACACATACATATACTCCTGCTATTATTTATTTCATTTTAATATTTAAAATCTTAAGTAATGTTTTCATTTCATATACATATGTTTCTTCCTTAAGTTCATTGTTTGAGGTAAAAAAAAGAAACCGAAAAGTTTTGTTTTTTTTAGTTTTAAATGGTTTTATTTCTAATAAAATTTTTAGCTTTTTTTAAAAAATTATTTTCAATAATTTTATAAAACAATATAAAACGAATTCAAAGTTTTAGATAATTTTGAAAATTATCTAAAAAATATAAATATCCTCTTTTAGGATAGATATTATTACAATAATGCTGAAACATTTTTTTGTTGGTTTTTGTTTTGTTATTAAATTTCCTTGTGTTTTAGTTTCACTGTACACATACGTAATGAAATTTGTTTCAATTGGACTGAATAGAAATATAAAAAAAAGAGATGTTTTTGAATTTTGTAACGCTGGCCGGGCGCAATATACAGATAGTTGAACCAGCTCCCACTTAATTAATAGCTGGTAGATAAGTTTTATAGAACGGGTATGTGGGTTGCTTGTTTGGCTGTTTTATGGGTAAATGAGTAAATTGTAGTAGTATGTTGTTTACTGTTTTAATTATTAGGTTGTGTTACATTCTGTTGCAGAGTTTCCTCTTCATTCTCATCCATACTTAAAATTTATTGCTTTAGTTGCTCTAATATTTTAGTATATAGCAAAAGGCGTAGCAATTGTTGTTAATTTGATGCTTTCAAGCCTTGGTCTCCACAGGAGCCGGTGTTGAAGTGGCAGTGTCTGTACCAGCAGCAGCCTTCTTCTTAGCATGTCCTTTACCTTTCTTGGGTGGCTGCAGGGGAGTGTTAACAAGTTCCTGCAAAAGCAAAATAATGTTTTTTTATAAATAATTTATAGGGATTTGAAAAAAAACTTGTATTTACCTTTAATTCAGGTTGAGCTATGCTGTGTTCACTAACAAAGTTTTCAACATTGAAGGGAATGCCAGTTACTAAATTGACTCCATTGGGCATCAATAAGACAGTGTGTTTGAATTGAGCCACATATTCACCTGTAATAATAAAGAATTAAAATTTGGTTATAAATTGCAAATTTCCATTAGAACTTTTAATTTTAAACTTTAAAACCAATAAATAATTATCCTATAATAATAGCTAATATAAGTAAAATTTTTATCAAAAAGTTAAAGAAAAGCTTTGTTTCACAAAAGAAAGTTTGTTGGCTTTGCCATAAGCTTTTTAATTAAAATTTATTCAAAAGCAAGCTTTTTCAACAAATGAAAGCTTTTTCGCTAATAGCTTTTATAACAATTAAAAACTTGTTCAAGAATTAAGAGCTTTTTTAACTAGTTAAGTGGTTAAATAACTATTCGATTTTAAAATTTTATTAAATTCGAACAAATGACACGAATTTAAAAAATTTCGAAATAAAATTTTAGTCTAGCAAGGTGTCTGGCCGTATTAGCTATTGTGCAACAAATACGTAATTAATCCTTGCAAACAATGAAAACATTCATTTCAATTTAATTATGTTTGACAGTAAAAGCTTTTTCTACAACTAATACGTAATAACTCTTTATATATTCTAACCAATTTACAACAAAATTAATTCTTTAGAATTTAAAAACAAGTCTGTTTCTCCTACTTAAATTAAATAAATTTATTTAATTTCAAAATTTTATTAAATTCGAATAAATGACACGAATTTAAAAAATTTCGAAATCAAATTTTATTCTAGCAAGGTGTCTGGCCGCATAAGCTATTGTCTAACAAATACGTAATTAATCCTTGCAAACAATTAGAACATTCATTTAAATTTAATTTAATCATTAATAAACTTACTTGGCTTTTCGTACAGCACTTGGAAGGGTTCAATCATTTTATGGGACACACATTCAACAACACCCATGCGGGCTTTAGTCTCTTCATCAAAACCGCGAATATTGAAAGGCATATTACCGTACTTTGTTTTAACCTAAGGACGGCAGCAACAACAACAACAGTCCATGGCAATTAGCGAGAAGAAAAAGTAAAGTAAAAGAAAACATTTAGCATTTCATAGTAACGTAATGCGTTAGCTGTATCTTTAAATTATATTAGAAATTGTCTCAGATCTCATAATCTTACAATCTCTGGGTTTCAGCCAATGCAGCATCAAAAGTACGCCAAATATGTCCTTAAGAAGCGGAGCATAAAAGGAAACAGTTAAACAAACACAACTGTTGCACTTTCAACGCATTATCAACCTCCTACCCTCAAGCGCAGTTTCTTAATCATTGACAATTCCTTGGTTTGTTTAATGGGTGTGTTAAATTCTCTTTTATGAGAACTATACAACAACAACTTACCTCAGCCAAAAGAGCACGAGATGTTTTCAACTTAAGCATATAGTTTTCATCGGTCTTTTTGTAAATTGACACTTTAGTATCCTTCTCACGACCAATACCTTCACCAGTGCTCACAATAACATCGATGGCATAGACTTCATGTGTTTCAAAGTTACACTTTTCATGTTCTTTGCGTTGAGCTTCGCTAGGATTTTGAATGATTGTTTTTTCGCCATCGATTTTGAATTGTTTCAATTCATGACTGAGCATACCCTCGATGGGTTTGCACTTGTAGGATTCACTGATTTGTTGAACAGCATCGGTAATGGCATAGTTCTGGAAATGAAGAAGAGAAAAATTTTATGAGTTATTAAAACGGGAACCCAGAAAATTCGTAATTTTAGAAGGTATAGTTAGGTATCAAAGTATTTTATGTTGAAAAGATATCTTATTTCTTATATCCTAAAGAAATTGAGCAAAAGTTTGTAAAGAATCTTTTGTTTCGGTGTATTTCTTTTGGATTTTTGTTTATTCTATGCAAGTGTTGAGATGTTTTTAATTGAGATGTATTTTATTAAAAACAATCCGTTGCTTGCAAAGTAAATACTTGGAAAATAACAATAAGACGTTAACTAAACTTTTAACTCACTTTCAGTAACTGAAAGCTTTTTCGGGAATTTAAAGCTTTTAAGTAATTAAATGTTTTACATAAACTAAACTTATTGAAGTTATAAATGCTTTATAAAATCTATAAGCATTTTTTCAAACTAAAAGCTTTTCACAATTATTTAAGGTTTTGCAACAAGGAAAACTTCTTCAGGAAATTAAAAGCTTTATCAGTAACTGAATGCTTTTTCTATAACTGGAAACTTCAATTTTGGTGAAATTCTTTTAATTTGTTTCCTAAAGGAATTGAGCAAAATTTCGTTAAAAAACTTTACTCTTAAATTCCTTAAGGATTTATATTTATTTTATGCAAGTGTTGAGATGTTTTCAATTGTGTTTTGTATTGAAAACAATCCGTTGCTTGCAATGTAAATACTTGGGAAATAGCAATAAGAGTTTAAGCAAGCTTTTAATTCCTGAAAGTTTAAAGGAAATGCTTTTAAAAGCTTTTCACAATTATTTAAGTTATTTCAACAAATGAACATTTCTTCAAAAAATTTAACTTGAAGCTTCAATTGATTAAATTCTTTAATTTAATTTGTTTCCTGAGGAATTGAGCAAAATTTCGTTAAAAAAAAACTTTACTACTTTTAAATTTCTTAAGGATTTCTATTTATTCTATGCAAGTGTTGAGATGTTTTCAATTGTGGTTTATATTGAAAACAATCCGTTTCTTGCACAAGAACATAATTCTAATAACAATAAGTAAAACATCAATTTTTTCACTTACATTGTTTCCGGCTTTAAGTAATCTTAGAGCAGCTTGTACAGCCCAGTAAGCAGCAAGAATTACATCAGCTTGACGACCTGTTACTTTTTTGTCAGCAGTAGCTCCTACTACGACAGTATGGGCAGCTACGGCAATGAAGCCATCAATATGAGCACCCATGTCACTAAGAAATAAAGAAGAAAACTTTAAAACATGAAATTTGATCAATTGAAATTACATTTTTAATGTGTGTAAGCACAAATTACAAAACTAAACTTACATTTTAACAACATCGCCATCCTTCAACACATGATCGGGATCATTTTTGGACGGTGAAAAGTGGCAAACACAGTTGTTGACTGACAGGCAGGTGGGAAAGGCAATACCCTTCTTTAATTCCTTTTCTTTTTTGTAAACCTGAAAAATGTTTTAATTAAGGCATAAATAATTTGTTATTCTTATATTTTGTTTAAAAAAAAAACTTACTTTGCTTGTTTCTTCGGTGATAAGAGCATCTGACTTTGTGCAGATATCTCTGACAGAGCCACCGGCAACACAGAGATCAATAACAGCCTTCAAAGTTCCTAAGAGCAAAAATATAATAAAAAATTTGGTATCAGTAAAATTATTAAATTTCTTACACAAATAAATATATAATATAGAAGAAATTGTTTGACAAAGAAGAAATACCCAGCGTGGCAAAAGCATACCAACACTAATACATAGACCATGATTTCTTTGGTCAGAGACCGGTTATTCAACATTAATAAGTTTGATTAACTACGTCATTAGTACAAGAATACAATTGTTAAAACAAATAACAAAAATTATTATTAACTTTTCCTTTTTTGGAGACTTTTAACCATAAAAAATGCATGTAAAAATAAAACTAGGTTATGTACACCCCGACTAACGGCAGAAGCGCCGCGTGGCTTTCGCTTTCAGAAAAAGCGGCAACAACAATGCCTGCTACTCGGATTCTTCTGGATTTTACGATGCATTTAATTAATTCACATTTTATTGAAACTGTAAATATTTCCTTAATTTTATTACAATTATAAACTTACTGTTGACGATTTCACCCGCCAATTTATATTTGGTTACAACCAAATCTTCGGCAATTGTTTTCTCCTCCTTTTCCACAATGTCTGCCATTTTTGTTAAACTCTACTACACACACTTCTTCTTCACACCGTCGTCAAACACTGAATAAATACGAAAGAAAACTTTATAAGCAGAACGAAAACGTTGTTGGCGCAGCGCTATATTTATAACGATGTATGAATGTGTATGTGTACGTTGAAATAACAAAAAGAAAAAATAACAAGGGCTGTGAACTTTTTTCTTTTTTTATTGATGAAACTTGTAAATAGCTTACAATTTTTATTTTATAAATCTATTAATATTAAATACTTTTGTAGTTACACTATTTTAATACCAAATGTTTTGCAGCGTGTTGTTTTATAATCTATTTTAGAATTGGAATAATATAAAAAAATGTTAATAACATTCGACGCGGATGAATGTATTCGGTGCAAAGGATATAGTGTTGCCAAACAATTGGTTATTGGTTATTTTGCATAAATACTAGACAGTGTTGTATTTAGTGAAGAATGTCGACAATGGTATGAAAAAGTCTAGTAGTTCTGAATAAACTATCTCCCTTATTTTATAAAGCACTTCATCATGCTTCGATAATTTATAATTCATCATAAAAATTTTTAAAAATACTAAAACAATTTTAATGAAAACTTAAGTGAAGTGACGGATGGGATTTACAAAATATTTTTTATATAATTTTCGATTTATTTCTGTTTTTCTTTCTTTTCTAACTATTTGAAATATTTTTTACATTTCTTTATAAATTTTTATATTAAAAACATACACTATTATATTTAAAAACATAATTTTTTTGTAAATTCAACTCATTTACTGCAAATAAATTATTGCTATCAGAAGATGTTAAAATTATTTTATTTTATTTAATTTGTTTTTAATAAAGTTTCATCTTAGCCGATTGCAAATATTAAAATATATTTTTCTAAACATTAATTTACTTTAACACTTTTTATTATATTAAAGATAGGTAACACTGCATAAAAAAATACAACCCTGATTATAAAGAAGCGCGAGCCAAAACTAACGGTACAAGAAAATACGTCCGGCATTTAACTAGAATTGAAGTGAAAAATATAGCAAACAGTGAAATTTACAAATAAATAATAATTCCAAGTGTTTACAAGTTTTTTTTAAGTATAAAATTAATATTTCAAAAAGTGTATTTATTTATACATACTTATGTATAGTTTTTAATCTTTACGAATATAAATAAAAAAATCTTTAATTAAACGCGTTAAAAGGAACTTCTTTGCCAGTGAGCTTTTAACATATCAATAACTTTAGTTTTTATTATTTACGAATATAAATAAAAAAATTATTTACCAGTGTGCTTTTAACATATCAATAACTTTCTTCAAAATATCAATGTGATTTGCGTGCAATTCCAAGTTTTTATCCAAATCCAGCCATCTGACAGAAGCAGCATCATCTCCAGCGGTAAGTTGTATTTTACCTATTTGCGATCCGCTATCATCATGAAAATTGTAAGCCACTGTCTCCATCCAAGCATTGTCCGTATTGCGAAAGTCATCGACATAACCCTTGTATACCTCTGTACCTTGAGCGAAAAACTGCTCTATCTTTAGCTTTTCATCTACAAATAATTAGCTTCTTCAATAAAAACATTCCCTTACTGTTTTCATAAATATTTATATACTTACCAGAACAATCTAAAGCTTCTTCTATGAATTCTCTTTTGAGGGTAGTGCTTACTTTTTCACCAGGATCAACCATACCGCCCGGTATAGCCCACATTTTATTATCATGTCTTTGTATGGCCACCATTTGTAAAATATTTCTGCAGAACAAAGGGCAAATTAATTAAAAAGAGTAACATAGTAATTTATCATAATTACTTATCACTTTGAGCACTCTTAACAATATTTCCCTCTGTATCACGTTTCCAGCGTGTAACTATAGGGTCGGCAGCATGATTCGGTCCCCAACGACCCAGCAGACCTCGACCCCTTAAACCAGTACGTCCTATAGGATTGACTGGACAACCATTACTATCTATTTCATATGTTCCATTAAAAGAGACACGATTCACATTTCCATCAATTTGATTCCATTTCGGTTTAAAATTAGCATCATTTATGTCCGGGTCAGCCCATACTTGAGTTGTTATATGCGGCGCCGTATATGTAGGAGGCTTATAATCGTTGTAAGATACACACCATTTTAGATATTCATCGGGTACGGGAAAACGTTTGACATCACTTTTAGGATAATTATTATTACGGCAAGTTCTATTTAAGATTGTTCCAGTTAATGAAGAAGCTTTAGCCATTGTTAGTTTTTTGTTACTTTATAAAAAGGCAAAAAAAGCAAGTTGATTCATATTTTTAATTTGCTTTTTTGTTTTGCTATACGTTTTCATGTTGAGTGTGAAGTTGTCAAATAAATAAAACTAATTAATAAATCAAAAACAGAGTTGGTTGATTCTGAGTTCTTATAAGATATAAATTTATAAGTGTGTAAATTTTAATAAGGAAATGTTGATCCAATAGGATGTTTATTTTCCCTAAATAATTTGACTCTAGGAAAATAGGCGTATTATGTACTTTTGTAACAACATTGAGGTTTTGTGTCCATTAAAGACTTTTTGAAATTTTTATCACAAAAATTCATCTTGGAGAGGAGGTTGTATATGAGTTTGTTATTCCGTTTGTAATTTTCAAAATGAAATTTGATCATCAGCATTCGAATATGTAATACATAATTCCAGGAAGCATTATTATTATTTTTACAGAATGCATAATTCTATCTGTTTGATACTGAAATCCCAAAAAATTGGTTCATAAATAATACAAATTTTATTTGTTTTTGTAACAGTCATAAAAAATAGCTAGATGTAACTTTTTTTTCGCAAATAGTTATAGACCCATTAAAGTGTGTAAAAATACTTTAAGATTCTAATACGATTTGGCCATTGTCTGATCAAATTTCGATGGAGCAAAAACGGAAGGAGTGAATAAATATTCGACAAATATTATGCATTGATATTTATGTTTAGTATTGGAAATAGAAAACCATTTTGCATATGGACAATTCCATACGATTGTATGTGATATTCGCAACCCTTCAGAGGGGTATAGCTTTTGTAAAATTAAGAGTACTTGGAAAACAATTTTGTCATTCTGTTCCATTTAAAGAATACTATTTTTGCAAAAGGAATCATCCCATTCGGAACCTTGTTTTCCAAAATATGGATTAAAATATGGCAATATTTTACGTGACAAAAAACGGAAGTTTGTTTTAAAGTACATGTAAATATTTACGAATTCTGTAGTTGTATCTTTTTTGTTTTAATTTCTTACACTTTTCATTAGTAAACTATAATTTTTAATTGAAGGAGTAGGAAAGTGCAGTCGGACATGGCCGACTTATATACATGTTTAAGCAATTTATAGATAAAAATAAAAAAAACTGAAGTTATATGGCGACTAGATTCTAATATGGATCGATCCTCATAAAATTCTAGGGTGTGATATAAAACTTTTTGTGCCAAATTTTATCATGATACTAGTGATTAGAGGTTTTTTTCTTAAATTAAACTTTGAATAGAACTAGGGTAAAATGAGGTCCAATCGGTATGAATGTCGGCATAAAGGCTTATAAACCTTTCAGACCTGCCGATTTTGTAAGGGATATTATTATAATTAACAAAATTATGAGTTATAAAGTGATATTTTCGGGTTCGTTTGTATGGCGGCGAGGTGTAAAAATAGACCGATTTCAAAAATTTTCAATTGTCTTCGTCTTTGTGTTGAATTATCTTTAAAAATGCAGAAGTTATAAGGGCTTTATTTTTTTCAGTCGTGGTTTACCTTTCCATGAATTGGCCCATATGTTAATTTAATATTTTTATACCCTACACCACTATCGTGGGAAGGGTATAACGCGATAGTGCGGACGTCCAAAAATGTTGGCCATACACCCACTTTAAAGCATACCAATCGGCTCAGAATTACTTTTTTAGTCAATTTTGTGCGCACTCTACAGGTCGCATTTTTCAAGATAATTTGAAATATTAATGCATAAATCGAAATTAATCGAACCCTTAAAAAATAGATTTAACTTTTATTACTTCAGTACCAATATAACAATGAAATCCAAAATAATCAAGTTTTTTTAAAAGATTGTATAAATTTGAGCCATCCTAATCTACATACATAGATCAATGAATGCACTACAACACCATCAATTCACATTACCTACACATTAATCTCAACCAAATAGTCAAACAAATAGCTAACTAACCACCATCTAACGAATCAAACAAACAAACAAACGAATGAATGAACCAAAAAACCATATAACAAGTATTATATTTTTTTACCTAATTTGTACTGCACAATAATGAAAAAGTATTCAATTCATTTTCAAAGCTTAAAAGAATTTAATGTGGGCTTGTATGTGAATGTAAAACAAGTATCTATGGATTTGTACCCAGCAAACATTTGGATAAGCCTTTGAAATATTATGACTTTTAACAAGTAGATCTCAAAGTGTAGACGATTTTAACTAAACAATTATGGATTTATAATATTTTTCAAATTCACAATCGATTTTGTATCGTTGTAGCGTTGTATGTCACAAAGATTTTTCAAATAAAAGTTTTTGAAACAAAAGAAAAATAAATAATAAAAATTACGACATACTACGATACAACCGTACAACACCGATTGTGAATTGAACAATTGTTTTTATTTTAAAAACCTTTACATCTTAGTGAATATTGTTTGGTAGGACTGGTAACAATTATAAGGAGACTTGGAGGTGAATCGTGGCTTTGTGTTGTATGATCATATACTAAAACTGAGACTTACAACTTACTAATAACTATACGCATACTAATCTATGTACGTATGAATATGTGTGCTTTAATATATCTATGTATGTATGTAGGAATGTATATTTTGAATTTGTGTAAGTGAGTGAGTGAGGCCACCATATCTGCGTAGGCATTAAAATTTAATTGTCTGCAGCATTTTCACTTTGCGTGAGATCTTAACATATAAATAACTAGTCGTAACACAGAACGTCGTCGACGACAATACGACTACGATAACGACCAACTACTTATCAGGTTGGCAACAAGCAAGTAACAACATCTAGTTTCTAAAACTAGTTTCACCATGAAAAGACACACACAATTTTTCTCCTCGTAATAATAGGTTGAATGTAAGTAGTAGGATAGTTTTGCTTGGTGCACATCTCAAAATATTGAATGAATGAATTTTTTTTTTGTATAAGTATTCAATCCATTCATACAAAAATTAACACAGTGCCGTACATGTAAAGTAAGCTCTGCTATGCAATTGATTAACCCCGCTTCATTTCGCTTGCTGCACTCAATCAAATATCAAATGAACAAACATAAAAAACACAGCCTTAAGTTATACGGTTCAGTTTATTTATTAAACGCTTTTATTAATTTATCTCTTAGCCATAGACGTATATCGTCAAATTCAGGCCAGTCGACCAAGTTGATTTCTTCGGCGGCATCCAAACGATGATCATACATTTCTTCTCCAAATATATTGGAAAAATCTGCCAAAAAATATGTACAAAATAATGTTAATCTTAACTTAGTAATATGCAATTCTATCTACTACCTACCACGTGTAAAATTATGTGCGTAAAATTGTACCCATAATGTGTAACGATAATGATTTGTACGTAGCGAATAACCCATTATTTTAATATTCTTAAGTTTTGGTTTATCACTGTTGGGATGCTTTGTGGGTTGCATACCGGGTCTGGGATATTGACTAAGAGCAAAATATTCTTGCCCTAGACCAATTCCGTGTAATAAGGGTTGTAGGCTTTTGCCTTCAGTGCAAAACAATTGCTCGTCCATGGACTTTTTGTAATCACACTTAGGCATGCTGGGCAAATGGGCCAGATCTACTAGGGTGGGAAATAAGTCTACTAATTCAGCAATATTATCTAAACGTTTTCCTGTTGTTGTTAGGGGAAATTCTGGGCTGCGTATAATTAGAGGTACCCTTAATGCTACCTCGAAATTGCTATATTTGGCCCATTCAGCATGCTCACCCAATGACCAACCATGATCACTAGTTACCACAACAATCGTTCGCTCCAAGTCAATATGTGTTATAAATTTACCAAATAAATCATCGACATAAGCCACAGAGGCATAATAAGCCTGTCGTATTTGAGCACTTTGCAGTTGGGAAATCGGTCCATAGGGGAATGATATATTCATGTGCTTAAAATCATCTCTGGAGCGTACATCCGTGTAGGGATTCCAAGCAACGTTTGGCATATCATGTGGTTTATATGTATCCGAAGTATAGTTGTAAAACTTATGTAAAGGAAATTTATGTAAAAATTGACGAGGAAAACGAAAATTGATGTGTGGTTTGTGAAACCCTAAAGCAAAGAAATAGGGTCTACGACTTTTCTTACGATTTTGTACAAATCTTATGGCTTCCGCTACAGACTCAATGTCAGGCAAAGTTTTAAAAGGCTGTGTTTGCAAATGTACTGGACAGATGAGATTTTTACGTAAAACACCCAACTTATCCGGACACACAGGAGAATTCATAAATTTTTCGGTTTTTGGGCGAAATGGTTTCTCTGACCAGCTAAGAGGATAATCATCACTATTATTTGATGAAACCCCAGGATGAAAGATTTTCCCAGCAGCATATGTGTAATAGCCATGGTTTTTAAAATATTGTGGTAATGTTGTAAAATTTCCACTAAACGTACGCCAGTAGCTGTAGAAATCATAAAGATGTAAAGTATCTGGTCGACGACTGGTCAGAAATGAGTTACGACTTGGAGCACAGAGTGCTTGCTTTTAAAATAAAACTTTACTATTAATGGTTGTGGGATAGAGAAACAATTTACAAATTTACCTGACTGTAGGCTCGCGTAAAGTAATAACTACCATTTATAAAGGCATCTATGTTTGGGGTATGCGCTAATCTATCGCCATATGCTCCTATTGTTGGCCGCAAATCATCAAATACTATAACTACCACATTATATTTGTGATTTTTTCTTTCCGCTTCAGATTTTAATATAAAAACTAAAGAAAACAAAAACAAAATTTTGCAAATACTAGAGAAAAACATTTTTAAATTCACTCGATACGCGAATGTTAAAGCAACTAAATTTTATATTATCCAGACATATTGAAATTATGGATATATCGTATACATAAGTAATTTGCCATTTAAGGGGACGTCATTTATTTGCTTATATCTTATTTTTATTATTATCTCTATACTTATTTTTCATATATATTTTTTTGCTTGATTCTCAATTCGGAAGTGCTTTAACTACACAAAAGTCTTATTAAATTCTTGAATGAATTACACCATTTCAAATTAAACTTATTGGTATAGATATTAAGTGAAAATTCCGATCAAGTTTTATTAAATTTCATAATGTAACTTTGATAAGTCGATTGGAAATGGTGTAGTCATAAATCGACCACTACAATTACAAATTTCTCTAGACTCATTGAGAATTTAATGTCACAGTCGTTTAATATTATTATGAAATATTTTTTTATTTTTTTTTTTAAGACAATTTTAACGTTTGACCCAAAATAAAGTGTGATTAAGGAAGTATCCAAGAAATTATGAAAATGTTTTGATTTAAATAATGTTGAAGTCTTTCTATTCAGATTAGATTGAGATTTGAAAACACTTAACATTGTGTTTTATTATACTTTACACCGCTATAGTGGGTATTATACGTTTATTCTGTTGTTTGTAACACACAAAAACATGTAAGTAGGTTCTACACCCTCCTGAAAGTATAACGATCCACTCAGAATCACTTTCTAAAAAATAGTTGAAATCGATTCATTGTGCTATAGCAAATTAAGAAGATATCGCAGTGCTCTATGTTTAGGTCATTAGAAGGGGCGTACCCAACATCAAACCTTATAGAGTTTACAAGGAATGCTCATTTCCGAGAACATTCTCATCCCAAAACTTACCCCATGTCTTTGATAGTCGCATAACCACACTGCTTAGATGGCTCTGTTGTTTCAGCACTAGTACCTTAATTGGTCCGAAATATGGATCCATTTTTTTTATTGACAAGACTTATTTCAGTGTCCACAAGGACCTACTATGATAATTTGAACATATTATAGAGTAAACTCCAACACACACATGAAGGAAAATCGCGGATAAATTAAAGATTAAGGTATTAACAATTTCATTCAGCTCAAATTTCTCCCAAATTTATTAACCCTGCAAACATAGGACTATGACTGATCCAAAAATTATCTAAATGTATGAGAAAAACATGTTCCATTTAAATGAGGACCACGTAATCTACATCGGATTAATTTTAAAACTGCTTCTTTGCTAAAATTACCAAAGTAACTGATTCATAACATGGTCCCATGTAATGTGTGCTATGGACTATGTATCTACATTACATAGGTCTACTAAACGGTTCATATACTCCAATAATGTTTATAAAGCAGAAGTTTAGGCCAGAATAAAGTCCATTTGCCCGCAGAAATGGACAACTGTAGTACCAGATTGTCTGGTGGTCTGTTTCGAGCCCAAATCAATTCCAATGAAAGGCTGAGGGTACATTTCATCATCAATATTTTATAGTCCCGGCAGATTAGAGCACCTTTTTTTTCCCAAAATGAGAAGCGTCATGAGGGTAACATCCCTCGGGGTTCTATCTTAAGAATAACTCAATATTAGCCTTCAGGTTGTGGATCACTACATGACAAATAACAATACATTCTTATCTTAATTTAAATCCACAAAAAAATCCGTCATCAAGACTCTGTAGCGATCGGGTTTGAGAGAAATAAAGCATTTTAACTAGAATTTTTGGTGTCATCTAAATTTAGGAAAGTTGTTAATAATTCTCTTTAACTTTGAAATTTTTTAATCATAACCTAAAGGCTTTCTTTCAACACAATTTTGAATCAGTCTAATATACAGACACACATTCATAAAAATATATATATATAGATATTCATATGCATATTTAATAATACTTATTTAAATAATTTTTATATACATATACTACTTAATCCATAGAATCATATACACGCATATACATATATGTATATGGACTACTCTAAAAACGCTGTGAATTTTTCACTATATCTGACAACGACTTTATGTATGAAAATGTACCTATAAACTCATACAAGTATGTATGATTTAAACTGTGTTTAATTTTTTTCTTTTAAGCAAATTTTCACTGTTGAAACAAAAAAAACAGAAAAAAGCAAATCACTTTTACAATTTATACTCGTATTGTGGTTTTAAATTTGTTACTCACTCATACGATTTCTATGTAGAAGAGGAAGTGCTTCCGGTCGCGGTTAAATGAATGTAACAACGATTTCTCTATCTAGGTAATATTATTTTATTATAGTTTTTTGAGTGAGTGAGTGAGTGTGTATGTCTGTCTGTACGAATACAATTATAGACATTCGTTCATACATATTTATTTGGATATACAACGTATGTATATAAAAATGATCGTATGTGCGATTGTAAGTACTTATGTTCATACATATATGGTTTGAATGTTTGTACGTCTGAACGTAGTATGTACTTTTCATGTACAAAAATATTTCGGAATAGTTTGTGTTTTGCATTCAAATAAGCGTTTTTTTTTTTTTTAAACAAACAATCAAATAATAAAACAACAACAAAACAACATTATAAAATTTACATATAACTGCGTAAGTAAGATGTACAATATGACTTAGTATATCCCTCATGTGTAGAAATTGTACATACATACGTATGTATTTAAAAATGTACATTTGTTTATACATACGTAAACTTACAACACACTATACATACTACTACTTATATATTGCCACTTCTGCTCATTTGTATAGTTTTTCGTTGTTTGTTTTTTACAAAAAAAAATTGCTCTTGTTCAATGAATGAATAACTGAATAAATGAATGAATGAAAAACTAAAAGATTCAAAGAATAAACAAATAAACAGACGGCGAATGGATAAAGATGCTTTTAATACCAAACTAACTGTTTGCTGGTAGTAGTAGTGGGTGCATATCAGACATCTGTCGTATTGAATTCATTTTTTCGCCTACTGTGACTAAATAAATTTTGTGTACACAATTTTAAGGCAAAACTTGAAGCCACAGATATTAGAATAATGTTTCTATATACATAAAAACATATTCGCTAATCGAATAATATGGGAATTGAAATTGTTTATTATTTATGTTTATAAAATAAAACGAAACAGAAAAGTGGATAACTGCTACTATTTTTTGCAAAAAAAATTTCATTCGAAGTTGTTTATACTCGGTTTTTTTAAAGCGCTATGTCACCGCGTATCAAAAATTTCATTTTCATTCTTGTCATGAACCTGAAGTGCTTAAGGTCTTCTTGACGGTCAAGTAATCATTTATCTTATATCTGATCATCGCGACACGTTTTCGGATATGCTTCAGAAGCATCATTTCCGTTTACATCCACAATGATCGAAAGGCCTCTCTTGATTCGGTTACATTCCCTTCGCGCGATTTGAATTTTATGCACAATCATCACGAGCACATCGATGGAACCTCTCCTATACCCGGCACAAAGCATTCATTAAATTTTTTTATTTTTTAATTGATATGATTGCTCTGATTGGTAATCTATGCAATCTATGATCGTTATAGAGATCATGAACGTCTAAACTTTTCGTTTGCTTTAAAACCAGCGAACTCTTGAGATGAACATTGTGACTTATTGAATCCAATTCATACGTTGGAATATTATAGGAAATTAGATTCCTAGATTGAGCACTATCATGGAAATACAACAAGACAATCATATATTGGTTTTGTCTATGACATGATTGATTTTTCTCGTTGACTTTTAAGAGAGCACGATTTCAATGCTCCAGATACTTTTGAGAATATATATTTCAACTCTCTTGTTGAGGCTGAGTTCACAGCGTGCGAATAATCAAGTAGAATCGAAAAGACTCTGTTTTGACATAAGCACTCCACTCTAATCGTTGTTGTATTGCATAGTATTAAATCCAACCTGTAGCCCTGAGAAATCTTAGGATTTCATTAAGCTTAGACTAAGATCTCACCAAGTTTAGATATACAGTAAGTGACAAGAAAACGAGTTATTTTGATATAAAATGGATGATCGATTCTTCCATTTCATTGCTTTTGCAACGGCGATAATGTTAATTGAATTAAAATTATAAAAACTAAACTCAATTGTATTGAAAAAAACCCATTTCCTTATTCAAACGATTCGAATTGTTTACCAAATACATAGTAGATGCATATTTATTAAGCAAAAGTAAAAATATACTTAGTATGGGTGTTAATGTATACACATATGTCATCATATTCCAGCGATTTCTATTCATTTCCATCAAAAAAATTTATATATACAAAATAATAATACAAAAAACTACGCTAATATAAAAGTCATTATTCAATTCATTTATGGTTTTGTACTTTAATATCATATTCGCAATACATCGCTTAATACCTGATGTGAATTTTGATTGGAGTCTCACTCTCTTAATTTGTAGATGCTTTATTTGTTATTTTTGCTGTATATCGAATACGGTAAATCGATAAATTCATACAATAGCCAAGATCTCGGGATCGTTAATAACAGTAACAATTGAATACATTTTCCTTTACTTACAAACAATAATGGAAGTGATGTTGCAAATGTTTTTAATTTCAAAAATTTTTCTGTAAAACGGCCCCAATAGATTTTCCTGTTCCTAAAAGACTTGCTTTATAGGAATGAAATATTTGATCAATAAATGTTTAAAGTTTTATATCAAGATCAAAAATAATCTCGGAGTAGAATTGTTGCAAATAATGCGACATTGTGCATGTTGAATGCTAAAGATATAAGAACGTTATCACTAAGCGCAATAAAGTTTCAAAACCAGGTCTTGGAAATATATCGAATGAAAATACTACAATGTAGGCCTCTATTGCACAACGACTTTTGATGTATCGCGATTCATATATAGCGCTAGTTGTAAGTGTATGCAAGTAAAATTAAGATGACGCAAAAACTTTATGAAAACTACAAAAAAACAAAAACTTTACAAAACTGTGCAGTTTGCATATTTTGAATTTCATTAATGGGCAGCGTTTTTTTATGATTTAAGAACTCTGATTTCATTTCCGGGTCATTGGCTTTCTTTCATTTCTCTATAATCGAACTTAGTTGCGTTGAATGTGTAAACATGGTTTGTTACTAAAGCAGCACCGAACAGGCAAAAGAATACATTCATACAAACAAATATACAAACTCACTCATACGTTATGTTACGACTACATAAGTGTACAGCAGACAGTGCGACAGCAGAGACAAGATGTTAACGATTCGAAACCCTACAGAGCAAAAAAAAAAAAAATTGAAAAAATAGTATTTATACACATGAAAAAAAACAAAACTAAAAAAATAAAAACGACCACGGCAAATTGAAATGCGAAACACGCAACATACTCAATGAAAGCACAGAACAGTGTTGCCAAGTACTTATTTAAGGCAAAAGAAAAATATAGAATTAGTTGTTCATTGGTGAATTATATTTGGAATGCTTTTTATTCCGGCAAGTGATTCGCGATCACTTAGGAAAGGTTGATACAGATTCGAAAAATACACCTAGTCCTTATGGATAATTTTGGTTCAGATACTCCTTGTGTCTTTAAAGTTTCTAATCAGTATCTCTAAATTGTGTAATATCTGGAATAACTTCACTCGCAATGAAAGATATAATGTTTCGGAGTAACACTTTCCTACTCACATGCTCTAAAATGGTTAGAATTTGTTCGTCCAAATTTATATAGTTTACCCGTGTTCACTTTACGTTTCATCATAACAACTTAGGACTTATTTATTTTGCTTCTTCTTGCGCTCGTTTGGTTTTAATTCAGCCCTCATTACTTTATTGCCGATTATACCAAAGTGATTGTTTGGAATTCTTCTGAAACTGGTTTGAATTTAAACCTCGTTGCGTCAAGTCTAACCGCTATAATCTAATCGATCAGCTGATACCTAATTGACTATTGGGGCTCTCATCAATCCAATCCTTTTCACACATACAGTTAAAGCTTGGACTTCCGCCAGGAAGCTGGTCTTTTGATTGATAAAACGCGAGTAACATAGATTTTGCTTCAGTGGCTACCCTGTATTAGTGGTTACCTCAGGGGTTTGTATGTATGTAATATTGTAATATGTAAAATTGTTTGCTTACAGTCCACAAGATCATAAATGCTAGGATTGGTAACGTTCAACGTTAAAAAATTATTCTTCTTCGAATCGCTTCTTAATAAATTCATAACGAGTATTAATCGAGATATATCAAAATTTTTAAGGTTTAAAAGTCTACCAAAAAGAAATATGATGTTTAATCTATGGGGGAATTGATATACTCTAACTTGGCAACTCTCGCACACATAGAGAGAGAATGAAAAAGAGAGTGAGAAAAATAGAAATTATTGTATATTTGTGCACATTTTGTAAAATTATGGATGTTAACGATCCGTATAAAACTATATACATAAATAAATATAGATATATGTTGTATGTATATTTCAACTAGTATATTTTTATAAAATTATAGCCGATATAATACATGTTATTTAAACATCAATAGTATCAATATTTAAAATTTTATTAAATTTGCTTTCATACTTAATTAAGTGATCGATAAGCAAATATATGTATTTATCTGATTTTTGATGTAAAGTATTCATTCTTATTTTAAACAGAAAATTTAAATTTGTTTCCACATGTTGGATTAGGTTTGAATTCCATTCTTAGGTCCTAGTCAAAATTAATAACTCGTACTTGTTGCTATGATTTATAAACTAAATCTCGAATCAGTTTTAAATTAGTTCTCTGTTTCTTTAATTGATGTACGGTTCGTATTCATATGATTCCAAATTTGTCCGAATAAGCGATTAAACCTTAAGGTCCATCGTTCTTTTACGAAATAATATTTTTGCAAACTTAAGAAGAAAATAATAACAATTCATTATATATTTTTTGTTTTTATTATTTCTTTATTTATTTCATTATTAAATATATTTTATTTTATTTGTTAAAAAATAATAACAAAAATACATAATTATAACTTAACATTTGTTTGATGCTTCTGCTGTAGTTGTTATGGAAAAATAATTAAATGGAATTATGTAAAAATTCTAAAATTACTTAAATCTGTTAAAAATAATAATAATAATAATGAAAGAATGAAATAATAATCTTAATAATTCATACATAATAGTTATAATAATATAATAATAATAGTGATAATAAATTTATACATATGTATATGTGGTATTAATATTTAGACCTATAACGTGTTAAATTTTATTAACCATTTTTTTTTATAACTTGACTTAGATATTGAACAAAGAGAGTAGTGTGACAAATAAAGTGTTTTTTCAAAAAAATACATATAGTATATAAAAAAAAAACAAAGAAGGTCGGAGATTAATACACAATTTAATCAATGAATGAGTGAAAAACTAATTAATACATACAACAATTATGTGGTCATTTGTGAGACAAAATGTTTATTTTTGTTTAAAAGTATTTTCTTCTTGAAAAATTTTAGAAAACTGTTGGGGAAATAATGAACATGTTCTTGGTAGTGTTGTTATATTTTATATTTAATTTATAGTTATATAAATTACATTAGAAGCATGTAACGAAATAAAATGAAGTATGATCATTCCGTCAAACTTTTAATTGTTATTGATAAATATATTTCAGAAATTTTATAAGCAGTATCAAAATTCAGCTTAAGAATGAAACTAAGGCGTCAAAGTAATCACTTTTTTCTCAATAAACCAAATGTTTTGAAAATGAATCAACCTGATGCCTCAATGCAGTCAGTTTTTTCTCAATAAACCAAATGCTCTTTAAAAGTATGAAGCAGTTGCGCCAAAGTAATCATTTTTTCTTAATAAACTAAAATTATTGAACCTGATGCCTCAATGTAATCCCTTTTTTCTCAATAAACCAAATGTTTCAAAATAGTATTAGGCAAAACTATGTAAAAATATCTTCAAAGTCTGTCCATGGAATCAATTTTGTTCTTAATAAAGTCAAAAATCTTTGCTGCACAAAAATTTTTCCAAAACAAATAATTTATATGGAATTTTAATGATATTCTAAGAATCATTCAAAGATCGTTTAAAGATAATATAAGAAACACTTCGGAAAGAATCTTTCGACATTGGAATCTACGCATGCACCCAGAATCGAATAATATATCTAAACAAATTTTAGATTTGTTGTACATTTTTAAGAATATAGTCTCATCGTCCCCTGAAAACTGAAAACTAGACCTCCTTAATGTAGATAAGGTAAAATTTTGCTTTATAGTTTTTTGTACTAGAATTAAGCCAACAAGTAAAATATAAAATATAACAGCAAGAACATGAACTTAAATTTGTTTAGTTTTATTTTTATGGGTTTCTTTAAGATAATAATTTTGTTAAGGTTTTCTTTATTTTGTTTAAAATTTGTTTGTTATATTGATACGATAGAACTTGAACGTGAATGCATGTGTGATCATTTCTGTATCTATGTTGATTTGTTTATTTCCTCATTTACTATATTTGTTTGTTTGTATGTATGTATCTGTGTATGTATTTATATTTTGTTTTTAGTTTCTTTTTTAAACATTTCTAATTATTAATAATTATCTGTTTGCAGTCTTTGGTTATTATTTTTTAAAATTTATTTTATATATTTTTTCATTTAAATATTTTTTTTCTTTCATACATAAAATAGCTAATAGATAGTATCGTATAGTATGTATGTAGTACATTATACTCGTAGTATGTAATATGTTTTGTTTGTATGTATAATAATTATAATAATATTAGTTTCAGTTTAGTTTTTTTTTTGTTTTTCATTATTAATTTTTTTAATTTTAGTTTTACATTAATTTTTCTTGCTAATTTCGTACTTTTGTTTTTTCTTCTTCTTTATTAGTTTTAGTTAATTGTGTTTTTATTTTTAATTTATTTTTAATTAATATGTATTGGTATTTATCTTAATCGTTTTGTGTATGTGTTTTTATGTTTGTATGCATGTAAGTATGTATGTATTTATGTATGTATGTAAATGTTGTTGTTGGTGGTGTTGAAGTTTTAAAAAGAGAATTTGGTATTTAATTTGTATGTTTTCTACTTGGCCATTTTCAGTTAAAAACACTTATTGAAAAATGTTAACAAAATGGCAAAACATCTTCAAAATCTAAATCTAAACGGTCCATCTTATAGATACATTCCGTTAGATAGATCATTATTATTATTACTTAAGTTGTTGGTTTGTTAATACATTACAATTACAATTAGAATAATTTATTACATTATTTCTTTTATCTTCTTTTTTTTAGACGCATTAGTTATTTTGCTCATTATTATTATTTTTGAAATAATAATAATTGAAAGTTGTAGTAGCGTGAGATTTTATCTAAATACATACATTATTTTGAGTTAATTTAGTTTTGTCTTTAATTAAATTTATTTTACTTTATTATTAATTAATATATAAACATGTACATTATTTACATCATAAATGCTTTGAATTTTTAACATAATTTGTTTTTTTAACTTTTCGCACTTAAAAAAATCTTCAAAACACCACCTTTGAAATGTGTGAACTTCGGCTTACACTCCTCCAGGCACACAAATTTTACTATAGATTTTTAGCAGAATTTCAGACATTGTTCTAATACTCGGGACTGGAGTCTAGTAATCTTTTTTCTGGTGTTAGGTCGCCTTTGCGCAGGATTCTACTTGTAGTACTGCAGTCATTGTGGTGAATATGATGGTGATTACCGCTTGTTGCTGATGATTTGGTTGTGCCGTTTGTGTTGCTTTGCAGACCAGTACCATTGCTTAGAACGACAATGTTTGCGCCATTAGAGGCTGATGTAATGGGAAACATGCTGGATGTGGAACCAATTTGTTGACAGCGACAACCTCGCTTCGCAAATTTGCCATAGCATTTCTCACACATTGCCACACAACCTCGCATAGGCCAATAACACCACAGGCATGGTAGGACGAGAGATAGAGCGCCCAACCAACCCCATCTTTGAGTGCGTTTGTAGGGACCACACGAACAGGGGTTATCAACACATGGTGTGCCGGAACTATCGTCACAGTCCATGTCGTTGTCGCGGGCACAATGGTAGAAAAGCGCTTTAGCACAGCATAAACAGGATGCATAGTCTATTATGGACTCAGCACTGCAAAGACAGGTCTTGTTGCAGACCCATGTTTGGGGCAGCGGTCTTGGACTCTGACATTGTTCACAACGGCAGCGATCACAGCGTGGGCAAGTGATTGGATTGAGTGATGACGGGGCATCGCTGCTACCAATGACAATGGGTGTACCCAAAGGACTGGCTCCATTGACAGCGGAGACCATGCCCTGCGGCGTTGATATACCGGTTGCAATGCTGTGTATGTCGAGTAACTCGTCGAGAGCGGGTAGTTCCTTCGCAAACTTGCAAGCGTTGTCGGTGTTTGATAAGGCGGGTTGTTTGGTGATAGGTTGATTTATGGGCTGTATACCAGGCGTTAGAAATCCCCTCGTTTCTGGTTTCGGAGATAGCTTCTCCGTCACCGTTGCAGGTTTTGTTGACGCTTTGGGATTATGAAGTTGATGATGGGTTTGGTGATTGTGGATGTTGTGGTGGTGGTGCTGCGAATGTAAAAGACCGTCAGTGCCATCAATACCCATCGTTGCGTTCGCTGAACCAGCAGTTCCGGCAAGTCGATGTAAGTGCTGATGGTTTTGGCTCTGTTGTTGCTGCTGTTGACGAAGTTCACGCTGCGGCAACAACAGCAGGTGATGCGTCGTCGTCTGACCGTTGTCATGTTGACCGGCCGGATGTTGCATTCGTGTCGCATTCTGCAGCTGTTGGGCCGTTCGCAATGGAGTGTCCACATACTCATTGGCGAGCCGTTCGGATTCGGGTCGCGGTTGCGCCAGTGTGACGGGAGATGTTGGTACCGGTTCTGCACTATGGAAATGATTAAGGAAATTGTTATTGTTGTTATTGTTGCCACTAATAGTAAGTAGTGGTACTGCCGAACCAGCGCTTCCAGGTGTTGGCGGTGGAGGTCGACGTCTCGTAAAACTATTCGAAACTGTTACCGAAGATGAGGACGATGATGAGCTAACGTGACTGTTGTTTCGGCTTAGATTACAGGGTCTTTGTGGTAAGAAAGTTAAATGATGTATTTGATAATCGTCAAACTGTGTGGGCTGTTGGGTAACAACATCAATGTTTCCAATATGATTATTATTATAACTGACCCTATTGTATCTAATGTTGTTGGCAACTAAGGGTACCGTTGCTGGTGGACTCGTCGTTGTCGTTGGAATTGTTGACGCTGAATTCGCCACTGAAGAGGACCACAACGAGGATGTGCTATTAATACTACTTAAATGATGCGGCTGATTCAAATTATTATTTCTACTTAAATCTGATTGGTTTGTACATTGAGGTGTGTTCACTACGTTTGTTACTGCTACGCCTGCTGTTGCTGTTGCTGCTACTGATGCTGTTGCTACTGGTGTTGTCTGTGAAGTTGTTTGAGACACTGCGCTCATCATCTCCGGCTCGGGAGCTCTAGGACGATGGACTTTAGGTAACAATTTAGGGGGCCGGGGAGGCGCCAAGGGATCGCCGCCATTTCTGCGATCCATGTAGCGTTTAAGTAATTATGTTTAAAACCTCAATCCCCTCGATATCTTCTCCGGGGATCATCAGTTTTCCTCATCCTCTTAACAGAGCTTTAGAATTCGTACTCTTCAATTACTTAAGAAGATTTTGATCAATTATATAGATGTTTATTTCTTGTATCCACCAATAATTTGATCGCTTTCTGCAAAGAAAAGAATTTTAAAGAAAATGTTAATTATTTGTGTATTTATCTAAACTTTTATTTAAGTTTTAGGTTAAAATTATATTTTCATTTAATTTTGTATGATATTTTCGCACAGTGTATTTGTTTACCTAGGAATGTATTGGTCTGTGTTTCTATATGTATTGAACAAGTATTTGTTGAATGAATTTTTTCACACAAAGTGCTAAATGAGAAGAGGCATTTATTAATGAACAAAATTTAAACATTTAATTTGGCATCCAAACTACAAATAGATGTACATTCATTCATACAAATATACATATGTATGTATGAATATGTATATATATATATAGTATGTAGGTATAATACGATTTATCTGCAGTATGTATAAATGTTTGTATATTTCATTTGTTTTTATACGAATATATTTTTGTTTAATAGAAACTGTTAAAGATTATATCGTAATAAACAAAAAAAAACAGAAAGAATAAATAAAATTAAGAGAAATGAAATTAAAATTCGACAATGAGCCAGAACCACGCCAAGGTCAATAGTTTACGTACAAGTTTTCTTAATAACCATTAAATGAATTTTTATAACACATTAACTCATTATTTATGATAAACTCTACCCCTAGGCAGTCTGTATCTTCTATTAGTTATACAATTTGTATTTAACTAAATTTAACTGCTACTAGATTGTTATGTCTAGGTTTTATATTAACAATTCATTTTAATTTATAAAATCTTTGATTTCCTTTAAGTCATAATTCCCTCTGTCTATAGAGACCATTTCCGATATCACCGTAAACGTTTCGGAATACTAATTTGCTGATTTGCTTTGAAAATTTCTTGAATGTTAATTTTTTTCTTTTTGTTAAATGTGGTTGTTGACCATTTTTTTTAAATTATACCCAAATGAAGAAGTTCTCTTGGGTATTTTGTTGTTTCTCTTTTAGTGTCTATATATGTATGTTGCTGTGTGTGTGTGCTTTAGAGAGTGTGTATGTATGGCTGTAAATATGTATTTCTTTTATTTTTATTTGATTTTGAGTGCCGGATATGACGTCAATAAGTGGGCGTATATTGTGTTAATTATTTATTTTTCTTTATGTTTTTCGATTATGATGTTTTTGTTGTAGTTGTTTTTATTTTAACTAGAAATTCCAAGCATCTTTTATGTACATAGGTATGTATTTATAAGTATCTTTTTATTGCTTTACTTTAATATATATTTACAAATTTTTTTAAATAAAACTATTGTTTAATATGCACATGTTAGGTTTAAATACAAACGTACATACACACATCCTCCATGCCTATCTCTGTATAATTTTACACTTCGAAACCAAAAATAAAACATTATTGATTTCTTTTTATAAATATGTAAATTAACTTAAATCTTCTATAACATAAATTTAATATAATAGCTAGAGCTTAATAAAGGAAAGTTTACAAATTATTTTCATTTTAAAGAAGTATGACAGAAATAGGAAAACATGTATACAATTATATTACTGAAAAAGTACCACCATTTATTTAGGCTTTTTTTTTAAATGAATTGTATAAATTAAATTTTTTAACCCTGATACACATTTATACACCTCTCTTATCGCCAAAAAGCGGAAGTTTACTGTTTAGCAAGTAAACAGTTGTTTTTTTTTTGTACATATTAATTAAGACTTTGAAAAAGTGAAAAAAACACAAAAATTATTCATATATTATTAATTTCAATTGTTTACCACAATTATTTATAAAAGAAATCCTCAAAAGTAATTGTTAATATCAATATGGATTTAAAAGTTTCCGGTACCGATTTAATACGCGAAAGTGTTAGAAAGTGTTAGTGAACAATACTTAATCGAAGTTAGTTATATAGCGGCAATTGGCTTCTATGAGATCTCTTGATCCGCAACCCTAATATGTGACGAGTATGAGGCGTCTGCTCGAAACGAAATCTATGCGTTCCTAATGACTTTTCTTTAAGTATGATCTTATCCTTAATGATGTCCTTATGTTGGACCAATGTTGCTTTCAACTGTTGGGCTGCTCAAAATTAAATCTCTGAGATTCTATTTGACTTCAAAACATCAAAGTTTCATTTCGCTTGTTTTGATAGTGATCTGCTTAAATATTGTTCGTTTTAATTAATAAACAATACTCAAGCAAAATTAAATAAATAGCGGAAACTGACTTCTATTTGATTTCTTGATCTGCAGGAAATGAAATCTATGCGATCCTATTGACTTTTCTTTTAATCTGATCCTAATTAACCTTGATGATGCCATTATATTTGACAAATGTTTCTTCTTTTAACTAGATGTGATATTGATTGATCTGCTTTCGTTTGATTCTATAGTGATCTGTTCAAAACGGAATCTGAACTATTCTAATTGATTGAGACTAGAGCTACAATAAGAACTAATTTTACTACACATAACCTGAAGGCTGTTAGACGTATCCATTTACGAAAGATGTAAAATCGAAATTTATTTTTAAGAGAAGTTGTTTTGCGAATAATATGCGATACAGAACCATGATCAGTTAGTTTACTCAGTTGAATGAATGAAGCATTTCCATCTCCAATTGCAGGGAACTATGAATTTCACCAAGGAAATAACATATTGAATTGAGAATAACCCAAGTAAACAGTTATCACCTTTTTAAAAGTTATCATTTGACTTTTTGGAATCATTAGATGCCATTCTTAGAACAAATTTTGAAATGGGAAGCTAAATTTCAAAAGGAAGGCACCAACATTTCACAAAAAACTAAGTCATAACAAATAAAATCATACTCGTATTACAGCAAATACAAAACGAAATGTTAAAGGGAATAGAGGAGTAAAATAAAATATTTATCTATGTTTGTATATATACATACATATATAATTCAAACATACAATAAATATATATATTTAATATTAGTTTATGCGAGTGAGTGAGTGTAGCTGAATAAAAATGTGTGGGTATTGTTAAAGAAATGTTGAAAGAACAGATGGAATAATGTCTATTTATTTAAACAGTGTATGAATGTATGTACATATGTTTATATTTTTATGCTGCTCGTATGTGTTACTTACAACACACTATCCAGCAGTAATTTCCACTAACGTCTAACCACCTGGTACGCTCTAATTCGTTTTTCGTTAAGAAAAACGAATGGATGCTTTATAGACGAGAGTAAAAATAGTTTTAACTTTAGTAGTTCGAAGATCGGTGACAGTAAGTAGTTACGTTACTGTTTTCAAGTAATCAAAAGAGGAGACGCTTAAACAAAAGCGAAAGATTTATCCACATATATTGATTCCTTTCTAGGACTATTTATCTGATTATATTCTTCCTATCACAAGCACATGTTCGAACAGTTATTGATTAGGGATTATCCCCTCGAACTGCTGGGCATATTTAGTAGCACACACATACGCTTTCGATATATTTCAGAATGTTTTCTAGTATTTGATATATAGTAGGTCAATTTGGCAAGGGTCTCGACAACAAATCGTGCTAGTATTCAAAATCTAAATGTTTGGTGTATAGAGAAACAGATCTGAGTTATTCTAATAGAATAAGTCTTCTTCTATATCGTTTGATTTGCAACATTTATGTAACACATAATACCTGTTAAAACTAATTGCATTTCAGTTAACGCTATGTACAAAATATACGAACAAAAGTGATCGACCTTAAGAAGTGCTATAAGATATCTAGTACTATAGACACACACACATACACATTCAAAAACACATAGATTCTTACAGCTGTTAGTCGTAATCGTAAACATACATAAATGTCTGTCTGTTTGTTTGTTTGTACGATTACTTATTTTTCACTTCTTTGACTTGTATTTCTTTAGTTTTTCATTTTTTTCTGATTTTTTGTTGTTATTATTGTCGTTTCTTCAGGTAGCTGAATATAACTTATATAATAAACTTAAGTTATCGTTATACTCTCGTATATGTCTACAAACATAGTCGATTCAGAAGTTATAAAAGACTTCATTCATTTGTGATAACAAAGTTTTTATGTATTTTATGTTACGATCAAAGTTAAACTTTAACGTATTAAATCTTACAATGTTGTCAAAAATGATCAAAGAATATCTAATAACCTTTTCAACTTTAAAATTTTGTCTTGGAACATTGTCTGAAATACTTTTCTTAAAACAACGTTTCAAAACGAAAATTGTTGACATTTTCTGCATATTTTTCTGCCAACTTTGTAAGATCTGACAACCATATTATTTTATTTTGGAATATTGGATTTTGTATATTGATACATTAACATCGGAGTCGCCAAAGGTCCTATTTATTCTGGTTATAAGATTGTTTAACGTGACAGAACAAAATTATGATTCTGTGAACATTAAATATTTCCGATTAGATTTACTGATAATATTAATTTTTTAATTCAGAAAAGGAATACATTCTTTTGCACACCTGTTATAATGTCTATGTGTATGTGATGTGTAAAATGTATGAAAATGAGTAGATTGTGCGTACAAATTGTCAGGTTTATTCTTCTTAAAGCAAAATGATTGTGCTAAAGTAAAGGATAAAATCACAACAATAACAACTACATCTATAACGTTTTAGACTTAAAGAATGAAAAAAACAACAAAAACAAAAATGAAAAAAAAAGAATCATCAAGCTGTCTTTTGTTCTTTGTATCTTATGAGTGGGTACCCTAAGTATGGTACTTTGTCATTTTCCTCTTTGGCCAATATTCTTAATGAACCTCTTAAGAGTCCACATACATAATACACCCATATGTATGTATGTATGTTTGTATGTATAAATGTACGTGAGTTTCGATTTTATTAATGTGCTCTTCTACTCTTGTTCTGAGCAGTAGACGAACGACTTACTGACAAACAAACCAACAGGCAGACAAACAAACTAACAAATAAAGAGCCAGCCACTCTCCCAAATGCATAATTATATACATAAATATTTAAACAAACATCCTGCAGCAGCAAATAGAAATAAAAGAATTGTGTCAAAAAGGAAGCAATTGAAGGTAAAGCAAAGTCATTAATTAAATTTTTAAACAGACAGTGAGTGGATTTATGCAGAAAATTATAGTTCAGCAGAAGTAGTGAGAAATAAAAAGAAAAAAAATGAATATATGAAATGGATTTACTTAAATAATAGGTTACAAGTTAGCAGTTCGTCAGTAGGGAATGTCAAAGTTTAAAGGATATTTACTAAATGTGTATATTAATGTTACAAAATCCTGTGGAAATAACATTTTCCAATTTAATATTATCTATGTCCTTTAGACAATTAATAACAATGACGAAATTTTAAGTAATGACGTCAATATTGCTTTTAAGTATGAGTGTGTATGTATGTGTTTGCATAAATATCTATCTTTCCATTAACACTTAAATTCAATGACATCAATCACCATGCTAATTAGGTAAATGATTTTTCTTTTACATTTTTCTAAAATATAAAAGTATAGATAAATATGTATATTAGACTAAAAATTTTTGAGGATAATGAACAGACTTTTGCAAGTTGCTGGCAAGTTGTTGTTGGTTTTTTTGTTAAATATTATAAAATTTCACGATCCACTTTCCAGCTCTTAAGCACGAACAAGCACTTCATTTTAAAAGTGGGTATAGACGCGCCTTGTAAAACACCCACACATACATATTTACCTTACCAACAGGATATACCTAAGTTTGTTTCCATGTGTATATATATTTATAATAAAGTAAGTAGGAAGATATTTTGTTTATACATTAAAAACATCTGTGTGGGTGTTTTTTCAAAAATTTGTTTAAAGTACCTGGTAGTGTTAAGAGTATTAGACATTTTTTTTAAATTTCTTTACAGGAACAACAATAATATTAACGCACATACATTCAAACAAATTTTATAAAATGTTTTGGGAAGAAAGAAGATAATTTATGTTTGTCATTGAGTTTGTAACTTCATGAGAATTACTAGAATTTTTAGGGCCTAGGTAGCTATACAACATCTTTTAGTTATCCTTGTTTGGCCATTGTACGGATAGGTCCATTTAGATTCTATGGAGATGTCTACATCTTATTGTCATAGTTTAGAATAGAATCGATATTTCACTTTATATCATATCATTTGTTAATTAAAGTAGTAATACAGGCAACGTGTTTAAGAGATATGACGATCGCTATTGAATGCTTTAATATGGATCCTTTCGGATACTTTCGGTTTGATAAGATCGTTCTATGATCAATAATCCAAATTATAAATTGACACCAAAGTGTTTATAATATTTCAATAACATCCGTTGTCCACTTTCACTTTCAAATTCATCCGTTGTCAATATTACAGCAATTCGTTGTCGAAATCTAAATTTTATACACATACGCTATAAGCTCACTATTGGCAACAAAATTATAAACACTTTGGTGTCAATTTAATACCAGTCGTATATATTTTTCCCTCTATGTAGATGTTTTTAAGATTCTGTCAGTCAAATCACTAGAAGTTAAATAGTTCTATATTTCGATTAGCCGGCCATCTACAGACAATACCTTTTTACGATCCTCAGTCATGGTGTAGAAAAACATTAATCAAATATTTTCAGAGAATGTAAACAAGGAAGAAAACTTCCGCTCTATTTGCTTCTTAAGGCCTTTTATCAAGTATTTTCGATAAAAATGTTTAATTTTAAATCTTTAGCACTTTAGTGCTGCAAAAGTAATGAGTTTTCGATATTCTCAAGTACCTACTCAATATATGCCAAGTGTCATTTTTTATTTTTCCAAAGAAATACAATATGTTTTAGAAACTATGAAGAACGGAAATAAAAATAAAGTACTTGAGATATTCTTCTGAATTTAAATCGATTTCAATAGAATTCTATAAGATGTATTTGTTCGAAATTTCATTTTCTTTAAAGCCGTAGGCCGCTATACAGTGTAAACAATATTTGACATTGGTTTCAAGGCTAACTAAACATTTGTTGTTGCATTCTAGGTAAGCAGGACAATAGCAACAGGTGAAATTTCAGAAGCATTCTATCGGAAATATTGATCGTAATTTAATTAAGAGATTAGGCTATATAATAACGATCGCAAAGTTTGATGGTTGTTTGTCTAATAGGTTAAATTGAGGCATCTTATAACGATCACATATGTATGTATGTTGGTAGTTATTTAAGATCGCAAATTGATCTTGATTTGAATCTTAGATGTAGTAATTAAATATTTAGTTTTTTCTGTAGAGTCCAGTTTAAAAACTTTTTATTAACATTCAATTCAATTAGTTTAAAATTACTTTCTTTTTATGGAACTTATTAAATATGCTGCAGGGGTATTTTATTAATTTATTTAAAATTTTAATTAAAAATACATATAAATTTCTAAATAATAATTACGAATTCTTAAAGGGTAACTTAACTAAACAATTAAAAAAAAAACTAAAAAGTTGAAAAGAACCCAACTAACGTTTTACTGCTAAAAGATTTTATTTTATAGCTACCAAATGGTTTTTAATTGATTTTAGAAAGAAAAATATTTCATTCAGTACAAGCACCACACACACACAGAGAACAAACCGTTTAATTCAGCTCCTCACAGCAGTGTATAGTTCAAATATGGAACGGAAATGAAAACAAGCACCTGAACATTATGTCACTCAAACATGGATCAAATATGGAAACATTTATTGTTATGATCGTGAATTGACGGTCATAGAACGTGCACAGTGTTGTCAAATAGTTACAAATTTCTACAAAAAAATATATATTTAATAGAAGACAATAACAACAACAACTACACAGCTATAATACAATACAATTAAGTTTTGAAAGCAAATTATGAGTTGTAGGGTTTTGTTGTTGTTTGAATAGAACACATTTTTCTGTTCATTTCTATTCATACAGTCAGTGTGTTGTTGTTGTTGTTGCTGTTGTTGATTTAGAAGTGGAAATGGAAATTATTCATAGAAAAATTGTACATTTCTAAATGAACACGATGAATTTTATAGTATTTTATTATTGTTGTTGAATGTATGGTGTCTGAAATATTATAATTTGTTGTTGTTGTTGCTGTCAGTATGTATGTACATATATATCCACACATTTATACACAAATACTTTAACATTTTATTTTTTATATTTTATTTTCTTTTTTTTTTTTAATTTCAAACGTTTGCGATGAGTGGTGGCTGGCAATGTTTGCTTTGATTTGCTAAACGTTGTTTATGACCGGATATCCGCAACTATTTTTGTGTACAAGTATAAAAAGAAAAGACAAAAAAAAAAAATTAAAATAAAAGAAGAAATACTACTCATATGTATGTTTGCTGGTATGTAGGATTGTCTCTTAATGTACATGTGTTCCTTAAAAACGAAAGAAATAAAATATGCATGGGTTTTTGAAAATTGTGAAATACAGACATTTTTATTTATGAATTATTTTTTCCTCTTTAGTTTTTAAATTTCTTTTTAATTACTAACACCAACATACACAGACAGACAGAAATACATAAATATCTATAAGTTTGGATGAGTAAAGTGAAAATTTTGCATAAATTGCTTTAAAAAAAGAAAACGTCTGTCGACACAGTTTTATTAAAATTTGTAATTTCTTAAAAAAAATCTATATTTTTTATATTTTCATGCTAAAGGATTTCCTTAGAGGCGCAATCATAATAAATGTATATATGTACATATTGTACACATTTACATACAAGTAAATACGCCTTTTACTTAACAAAAATGATTGACAGATTACACTTGGAGAAATATACAACCAGAAGCTGGCATAATTATGTATCATCTTCTAAATAACTATAGTGTTTTTTTCAGGCTGATGAATTGACGATAATGTCAGCCTGTAGGGTATTATAAGATCTAAGTATTCGTGGCAACATAGCAATTTCTATTGACTTCTTCTGTTTTTCCTTTAAACTCATACACTGCAATTTCCCTACTAGTCAGACAGCGCAAGAACGATCTGTCAAGGGTGGTTTGCCTGTCTGACATTGCCCTAATTTGGATCCCTTCTTGTAGAGACTATTATGGAAATGACCAGGAAGATGACCCTGTCAGAACAGAATTTGCTTTTGATATCCCCTAAGCCGTTTTAGTAGCAACTGTGTTAGGCTTAATCAAAAGCAGCATTCTCAGATTCTTGCTTCAAACCAAAAGTAGCAGGGATATATCGAGAGTAATAGCAAAAATAACGGGACACTGGGTTCTAGACATTCAAGTCAGATTGGGCTCCCCTTCAATGAGTACTGTCGTAGTTACGGGAAAAGAAGAACGGTCTTTCATCTTCACTGTGAATGCCTTTAAACTGTTTTCTTGGCATTCACTTCATATCCAACCATGGCGAGATATGTAGGTTTCAACTTAATAACAAATTGACATTTCTCTAGATCTAATGCCATCTAGGGTGGTCCTGTCTAAATGAAGTCCTTTCGACTCTACTAAACTACCACGATAACCAATCAACCAACATTAAGAGAAAAAAGTAGTTTACAACAATAACTTTGAAATTAAAACACAAAATTCAACCATAATATTATTACATTAACCATATATTTAGTTTTTGCAATCATATTATATTAACAGCAAATGTTTTTTTTTATTGTTATAACAAACATATACTTGTTTGCTGTATTTATATAAATATCATTCTTTAAATGATTACTTGAACATTATATATTTGCAACAACATTAGAAATGTTTACAGTGAGCATAATATTGTTAAATTTCGTGTACACATTTTACGATGATGGCTTAAATTACATTCAATAAAACTTTTTCTTTAAGTGTAAAAAAAATATAATTTATATATAATAATATTTTTACAAGTTGTATATAAATTATGTATTTATGTATATCTATAAGTATGTTTTTAAGTATAAATATTTGTTTTTGTTTTTCTTCTATATACTTATGTATGTATTTTGTTTATTTTTGAATGCTTTCATTTTGGTAATTTGTTCTTGCTGCTGTTGTTGTGATTGCTGTTTATATTTTCCTAGTGTCGCCTCTAATTCTGCTACTAACTCATCTACATTAATACATACATACATACATACATACAACTGCCTGCCTGACTGCCTCTTAAATTTGTGTTAAAGCTTAAAATAGATCTTAGGAAATTTTTAAAATTGACAACAATTTAAATATAGATTTAAAATAAGATTTTGCAATTTTTATAAATTCAAATCACATGTTTGTGTTTGCTGATGCCAACACAAAAATCATCGTCAGCAGAGCGCATTCATAAAAACAAAAACACCATGCACGCGAATCCAAAGGCAAAATATTATAATTGTGCCCACAACAGGCAGTCAGGCAGGCAGGCATGCATACAAACGGTTGGTCATACGTACATATAGACAGATAAACAGATATTGAGTCTGTCCGTTATACCAAAAATTCATTTATAGCCTACACACCGAGTACTATGTAAAACAGAAAAATAATAATTTCTTATTTTTTTCTATTTGTTTATTTTGTTTTAATGACCGACTAGAACCAATAAATAAAAGCAGCCACATTTTACATTACAATATTGAAAGTTCTCTTGATCTCTTTCTTTTTGGTCTATACAGTGAAAGTATAGAGACACTTTGTAAATTCAAAGATAATTGTAATGTTATATTTTCCATTTTCTGTTCTATTTGTTTTATTAAAGAACATCCGCTATTCTAGAATGTATTTCCCTTTTAAAAGTTTTCTGCTATTTTAGTAAAATAACCTAATTTTAACCCTTTTACGTTCAAAAATTTTTCCATGTTTGCAAAGTATTTAGTCCTGTTTGTTTTTATTGTAATACAGTTATAAATTTATCGTCCAGAATTACGGGGACTATAAGCTCTTTAATTTTCTAATTAAATTAGTTTTGTTAAGAAGGGATCAAAAGCACTGCTAACCAATTAAGGATCTTTTGCGCAGTCTATTGGTTTAAGTTCGTAAATGGTGGCAACTCACTCCTTGTATATATTAGATCAGAAGAAATACAAGTCGACCGATATCTTACATCTAGCTCTTTTAAATATTCAGAAATTTAAGTTATCTGGATGTAAAACACATGAAGACAGTCAATCCAGTGATCGCCATAATGATTTAGGTTCATATATGAAGGAAACTGACACATTGTATGTACTAGATCAGAAGAAATATGTATATGTAGGAAGCTATCGGGCCAGATAGTGATAAAGCGGAACTTATGTTAAACTCCCAACGCATTGGGCTCTAATTTCAACAAAAGCCTGACTATTACAATTCATTTAGTTTTGTTGAATAAATATATCCAGCAGTTTTGGAAGACAGGGCAGAACTGCCAATGTTTAGAACCCAAAAATAACTAACAGAAAACTTATGTTTTAACATGTGTTTTATTTTAGGAATTAAGTGTATCTATATTCCTATTTATCTATCTATCTATCTATCTATCTATCTATCTATCTATCTATCTATCTATCTATCTATCTATCTATCTATCTATCTATCTATCTATCTACCTATCTATCTATCTATCTATCTATCTATCTATCTATCTATCTATCTATCTATCTATCTATCTATCTATCTATCTATCTATCTATCTATCTATCTATCTATCTATCTATCTATCTATCTATCTATCTATCTATCTATCTATCTATCTATCTATCTATCTATCTATCTATCTATCTATCTATCTATCTATCTATCTATCTATCTATATATCTATCTCATTACAATTAAACTGTTCGCTTCATTTTTTAAATGAAATGGCTACTCTCTAGGTTACTTGGGGATAGTAAAGTGACACTTTTGCTTACAAAAGGGGCAACTAAAATGACAACTGTCTTCATTCTCGCCTACTAAGAGAACATACCTGACGAAAGACGAACTAGAGCAAAACAAGTGCTTCGATCATTGCGGAAATGGCTAATATTTTCGAATGCATTGACCCTTTGATGAAATGATGGTTAATGAATAAAAAATTTTGGTAATAGCTCATATATACATAAAATAATATGAGTAACTATGTATGTGTATTTGTATATTTGTTTTATTGTATATGTAGGTATTTATTTAAGTTTCTTTATGTTTTATTTTTGTTTTTATTGTTGCTTAAATTACAAATCAAGTTGTTATTACACTTTTAGTTGCTTATTTTTTTCTTCTTGAATTTGTTGTATTTGGTTTTGTTTTTGTGATTTTGTTGGTTGTCAATGGCGGTTGGTGGTGGTGTTGTTGTTGTTGTTATTATTATTATAGTCGTTGTTGTCAAACCGGTTTATTGTAATAATGATTGTTTTACTACACACACTCTATGTTCTACAATAACAACAAAAAAATATTGTATATAAAAAAAACAACTACAAAAAGTAAACTTTCAATCCATCTTACAAATGAAAAAAGGTGTGTGAGTGTGTGTGTTGGAAAATATAAAAAGAAAAACAAACTTGGTTCAAATGAAGTTTTTTTTGTTTTATTCGTAAACTTATGGTTTCTTACAATTTAAACCAAGTTTATCTATATAACAAATGTATGATTGAAATTGTGTATCTAGAACAAAAACAACAAAAACAAATCTAAACATTATTATCTATCTTTTATTGTACTTTATTTGTATAATAAAGTTTCTAAAATGTTAAAAGTTTATTTAATACATATATTATTGTAAAAGAAAACAACAATAACAAACTCTTTGTAGTAAAAAAAGAAAAAACTAAATTTAATAATCAAAATTGTTTATAGATACACAGATTTGTGACGTAGTAAGTTGAATTGAATACAAAAAAAACGTGTTCATTGTTAAGTTTGTAAATCGTATACATATGACTGACTGACTGCAATTATTACAGGCAAGTCCAACGACTTGTTTAACAAAAAAAAAAAAAAAAAAAAAAAACACTTATCACATGCATTTCAACATTTTCAATTCTTTATATTTGTAAATTGTTGTTGTTGGTAATCGAAATATAATAAAATATTATTAATGTTTCTGTGTGTGTGTAATTTCAACACCTGTGCTTAATGAAGAGTGTTTTTTTGATAACAGCAACTAACTTTTTACTCTGCAAATCTATTAAAAATTTTCCAAATTACAGATGTTTGAAATGTGAGGTTTTTTTTTAAAAGATTTCGGAACTTATATACTTTATAAATGATTACGAAGATTTTGTTCGAAACTTGTTTAAGAATTCAAAACTATATCGCTTTTTTGAGATTTCACTCAAATCAGAAATTTTCTCAAAAAATGTTATATTTTACTAAAAGTTGAATAATGAAGTACACTGAGGGAAAAACCGATAGAAAAGTACCGAAATTGATATGATCTGTTGTTAAAAGTGAGCTAACCACGAGGGTTCTATAAGTAGACTTTTCGACTTTTTTCATTTAATTAAAAGTCGACTTTTAGGCTTTAAGACTTTAAGTATTTTATAAATAGTCGATTTTTCCGACTTTTCAACTTTTTATGACTTATCGACTTTTTTCGTCTTTCCGACTTTTATTAACAAAGTCGATTTTTCGACTTTTCGACAAAAAGTCGATTGTTCGATTTTTCAAAAGTCGATTTATAGAACCCTACTTACAACGTTTGTTAACATTTAGCCAATTGGTGTTAATAAATTTTAAATAACATTCAGTTACTTTGACAACCACAGTTTTAATTTTGAGAACGCATCATTGTCATTTCAACATCGCAGTGTTATCATTTCGACAAAGCAAAGTTCAGTGTTGCCACTTAGGTAAAACATTAATATATCCTTATTTTAGCCATTACAATACAATTACAAAGTTATTTTACCGAGCAGGGTGACGGTTACCATAAGCCCTTTGTAGTGTAGTACACCAGAGTTCCTGCTGGGAATGAAATCCACAACTCCCATATTGACAGGCAAGTACATTACCATCTAGCCTACCGGGTCATCCAACCCATTATTATATTTTGCTGATTTGATAACATCTTGTATATTTTATATTTTAGTTATTTCATTTGAGAACTATCCGTACATACAATGACAACGGATGTAGTCAATGTTTGTTCCGCAAAAATAGAGTTTTTCACAAAAGAATGAGATTTTCCTCTATAAATACCATTTTGGATTAAGGATACTATTGAATACAAGTATAAATATAAACTTTAAATTCGAAATATTTATTACAAAGCTTTAAAAGTAATTAAAGTTCAAAGGTCAAAGAAAGAGTTTTTTCTTAACAAATAAAAATGTTCGAAAGCAATTTTACGATCCTAAAAACTAATACAAGATTTAAAGGTTATAAGTTTAAGAAATGAAATATACTGGGTTTTTAAAAAATGTTTAAAGGTCAAAGGTCATATGAAAGATTTTTTGGCAAAAGCATTATATAAGTTATGTTATTTGCTAAGTATCCACTAAAGATCGTATCATTTAAGGGAGTGAAACTTCTCTAATAAACAATAACTTCCGACTACAATTTCCAATTGGGTATTTTCATAAATATATGTAAATAAGAATGTCGATAGCCCTATAAATATTTATAATGTTTAGAAAATATATATAATTTTTTGCACGAGTTTTTTTTTGCATATTTATGTATGTACCCTACAAAAAATGAGACTTAATAAAAATAAAATAATAAAAATAAGTGAAAACTGTCAATGTAAGCAAAAAAATTAAGTGGAATAATCAAAAGGCCAGTGAGCAAAAATATCAACAAACATATGACATAAAATTAAAGTAAAATTAAAAAAAAAAAATAAAACAAACTGAGAACACAACAACAACAATTGCAAAAAAATGCAATTATCTCTAATTTACTGAATGAATTCAAAATAAAAACACAGATACTAATACACACACACATGCATACAAATATGCATTGCAAAATAAATATTCTCACACAGTGATAAAAGCAGACATAGATTTTTTTCTTATGTGAGAGAGATATTTTTGTTGTTGCTTTAAATACAATAATAATATTAGAAATAATAAAGAAAAACATTTTTGTATCAAGAACAAAAATAATAATAAAATAAAATTCAATGCGAATACAATTGCACAAACTGCATGTGACACGTTATGAGTTTTTTTTTTTTTTTGTTCTATTTTGAAAATTTTGCGATTTTATGACAAAATCTATATTTATGCATAAATTGCAAAATATTAATATTTTATTAGAAATTAAAATGTTTGTTTGTTGTTAAAATCTTTTAAATCAATAATATACAATTAAAAAAAAATATTTCAAAATTCAAATTTACTTTTAACAATATCAAACTAAGTGAATTTGTAAATTCAACAAAATTACGAAAAATTTTAAAAGTCTACTAAATAGAATTACAACTCATACAAAACAGAAACTATTTTTAGCATTCTTATTGAAAATTTCTGCTATTTTTACCAACAGAAAGATGTCATTTTACCGTCTCCACCTCCTCAAATTTATGCACAAAAATATCTTAAAATGTATCTCTCGTGTGTGTGTGTGTTGCACTCTACTGCTCTTACATGTACATACAAATGTAGGCAAATAACCCAGAAGTTTTTTTATGTTTTTAAGTCAATATATCTCTTCATAGTGTCCAACTATTGATATATTCATTTGCATGGTAATCTGCCGTTTAAAGCAGTGAACGGCAAAGAGTACTCTTTTCCTTTAACGCAGACATAGGCCTGCTTAAGTGTCTTTAAGTAAAGTAGTGTCTCTTTAGTGTCTTTAAGTAAGTGGAAGAACAAGTCATTTATCATGTTAATATTCCTAAGTTTTCTAAAGATTAGACTTTAAAACAGTTCTTGCTTTCCACTAGCTTAGTAAGTAGTTATATAACCCCTCAAAAGTAATCTATTAAAGAGCCTATTGATCCTTTTTAAATTTGTTATATTGTAATCTCTAAATGATCAATTTACTTTCTTTTAATGTAAACATATATTAATCACACAGTTAATGATGTAACATTTATATTTCCAAAAGTACACTGCGAACTGCCGGGTTTTTACTTTTACAGTTGCATTTTTAGTCTGAACATACAACAGACTCTTACTAAAGGCAATACAAATAAATATATGTATGTATATATATTGCTTCTTTTTCATTAAATATTATGAATATGTAATTTCAAATGCATTTTGTAGACAAATTTTCGTATTCGAAATATATTAAGGCGTTTATATAAACATAATTACAATGTTTCAAAAAATGTCTTCTTTACTTTAAATGTCGTTAGTTTTATAAATCATGCAAACGGGCCATGATATTGTGGACCTCCTTTAATGAAAAACATACAAGAATCCTTATAAACCGAAGAAGATGGGATATATCGAGAGTGATAGGATCGTATCCTTCAATCGCTGTTGCAAATACAGACAAAAATTAAATATGTCCTGCTTTTTCCACTAAAAATAACCGTTTTCTTGGTAGTTGCTTTATATCTAACCTTGGCAAGATATCTGGATCTATGCTTAATGATATCCTATGATTTCTAACTGCTACAAGATGGATCTAATAATATGCAATACTACATCAGACAAGTGATTTGGTCCGATCAAAACGGAGTCTAGGTAAACATGCATATCGTCTTGGGTTATCCTTTAATGAACACTGTCGCTGTTGCAAAGACAGGAAAAAGAAAAAATACCCTGAACCCATTTTCATGGCAGTTACTTTATATCTAAACTTCTCAGCGCTACAGGCTGAATCCAATACTATGCAATACTACATCTGACAAGTGAAGTGGTCCGGTTAAAACGGAGTCTATTCAACTCTAATTGACCGTACGTAGCGCGTAGGGAACTTTCAGGTTAACCAATCAACCAAAAAATCATTTAAATGATATCATAAATACTTATGCTATGTTCACACATATAAAATATTTATTGTTGCTTTACATTTTACAGGAGTTTAGTAGTTGTTAGTGATCGCGAATCATATAATAATGTTAATCTAAATTTAGAACTTTAAATCTATGACATCTTAAAGTAACAAATCCATAAACAAATTTGTTATCATATCAATTTTATTAAAAATATTGTTAGTGTGAACATAGACTGAACAAGATCAGCCGGTTGGTTATAAACTTCAGTATAGAAAACTTTAGTGTAAAAATGTATATCAATTGTAATAAAAATGTTCTATATTTTAATTTTATTTATAAAATTTTCTTTTTTTTTTGATAAAAATGAAAAACCATTTCACTTGCAACAACAAAGTAAATCAAAAATCATTAACAATCTACGCAAACAGCATTTTTTTCTTATTTCTAAAATAAAAATGTCATAAAACAAAATAGCAATTGCAAAATGAAAAGCAACGAAAGAATTTAAGAGTAAATATACGAATTTTATAATAAACAAATGTTTTTACGTAGTATGAAAAATAATAAGAAAATGAAAAGAAATGCCACAGCTAAATGAAATATGTTTTAAATTCATAATAAATCTAATGTTTATTACGATAGATATATAAATGATGATGCTAATGTAAAAAAAAACTGATTGCAATAATGAATATTGTCGTCATAGATTTTAGTATAAAATTTTAAATTTTCTTTTAGTTTTAAAGGATTTGTAGCAGGAATAGATAGCTTTACATTTTTTATATTAATTAAAGTGAACGTGTTTCTTACTTCCTGCATCATTTCTCTAGAACATACCTTTCTCATTAACAATTTATTTAAAAGTTAATACGTAAGAAATACATATATACATATATTGACAGATAGCAAATTTTACATAAGTAGTTGCCGACATTAAATACTTGGGACATTTTCAAGAAAAACGTCATTTAATTGATGTCACAATAGCATTTAAATTTTGCATTTTACATTAGACTCTTCATATAGTATGAATACATTTTAAAATGGTTATTTCTCTTTCTCTCTCTCCTATGTTGCAGAACAAAAAAAATCGAACTTTGTTTAACGATCACAAATGTTTAATTGATCTTATAAGCAGTTAATAAGAGCAAATGGTGTCAATTAATATTTGCATTACTGATCTTGTATTGTGATCTTTTCAAAATATGTAAATTTTAGCAAATTTTTTTTCGAAATGCATAATAGATCATTATTTAAAATTTAATAGTTAGGGGACTCGTCACTCTTAATTTGTTTTCTATTTAAATCTTTAAAATGTGATATGAAAAGATTCGAAGTAATTTTGTTTTATCTAAAATATTTCCCAAAATCTGTTCAGGAGCCTAAGAAGGAGTATATTGACTTCCTTAGATATTCTTTATTTAAGTGAAGAGATTCCTTGCTTTTACATATACGCTCTCTGCTTGCTGTAGTGTCTTTAAGTAATGCAGAGAGAGAGTGTAATAAACAGGAAATGTTAATCATTACTTTAACAAGTCTAAGTAATTAGGATTACTTCCAGAATCGGTAATGACTTTAATCTAATTCATTCCTAAATATCAGACAACGGCCAACTGACTCTGGTATCATAAGATATCGAACAGAGATATCCTATACTCTACCGACATTCAAGATGCAATTGCGTTCCTGACAGGTGTATGCTCTACATCATAACTAGACCAGGAATGCCGGTCTACTCGTACGCGTTAGGGTACGAGGACACGGAGACTCTACAAAAAATTGTACCGCTAACGAAAATGGGTTCACAGCTGTCCGATTAGGACATAGACCTTTAATGTGGTACTCCACTAGGATTATGTAAAAGACTCAAAGATAACATGTTCTGCAAACTCTCTCAGACAAGATGGATAAATGATCCAACATGTTTTCAAACAAAGAAGATATGACAAAAGCTCGATAAGTAGCGTACGGACCAAATTTGATAACCAGGCAATGAGATTTAGATTAGCTTACAATGACTACTGTAGAAGCTGTCAAAATGAGGAAGAAAAGGAATCAGTGGGCCATATTTTTTGTCACTGTCCTAATATAGGGAACATTCGACTCCGATATCTGGGACATCAATTTCTGGAGGACACCTCAGAGTTATTTGAGATTAGAATATATAACCTAAATACTATTAAGGGCCATTAAACCCTGAAATGTGTTCCTAATCTCAGCTAGTGGTTAAATTAGAAATAGGTTGTTCCTATATAGACCTTTATTGTATAGAAATTTTCTTATTCTCCAACTGCAGGTGAATGACCTCTAAGTACTTCATTAATAACATAACGACTAAATATTTTTGAAAAAAAGAAGAATTTATTTAATGGCTTTAACTAGAGAACTCCTTCGATTACAGATTATATAGAACTATATGGATCTTTTAAGAATAAACAAATTTTTCGAAATTGTGAAAATGAGGATTAGAACATATTTTTAACTTTTGATTCATTATGATATTTCTAAGTAATTCGATAGGAATCAGACGAAATAAAGTTTATGAAATAATTGAATAATTGAAGCTCTAAAATAATCAAATTAAACAAAATTTTCGAGGTCAAAGGTCATAAAATTCTGCAACTTTATACCAATGCTCATTGATAAAATATTCAAAAAGAAATTTTATGGAGTAAAAAGATCAAGTCGAATATACTAGAGTTTGCAATTTAGAATTCAAATTAAAAATTTTTGACTTGATCTGGAAAATTGAGTCTTAAATATTCCACTTACAAAGAAAGTCTGTAAAATTGCAGAGCTGTAATTGAGGTGACCGGAAATGCCTTTTTTATAAAAAAATAGTTAGTTTCTTTTCAAACAGTATCTTTTACTGTTATTGCTTTCTTTTTTCATGGTCACTCCTAATACTTTTTAATAAATGTTATGCATGTAAATGCTCATATTTTAAATTTATGAAATATTTATGTAGTTGATTGTATATATCCCCCTAATTAGAAACTTCCCGTTTAACGTGACTAGTAAAATTATTGTACAACAACGTTGTTGTTGTTGGTGTTTTTTTTTCGTGAAACCAACCAAATTGTTGATAAAAATTACACTGGTACTAAAAAAAATATAGTCTCCCTCTTTGCATTCTTAAAAAAAGACAAAATTTTACAGGAAATAAATTTATATAAATATTTTTTTAAATCAAGAGTTTTAAGGGTCTTGAAATGATACCAATAATAAAATTTGAAATACCTTAACTCAAGGGTCTTGAGATAATAATAATACTATATAGTTTAATATGATTTCAACTTACATTGTTTTTAAAAAGCAATCCAATATAATTAACATAAAAATTCGTTCGATGCCGTTTTTAGAAGATTAATTTTGGTTTTAAAATAATCCTTAATTCTTTTATTGTTGTTATTGCTGTGTTTGTGGTCTGTTGTTGTATGTATTTAAAAATTTTGAATAGTTAGTTTCAATAGATTCCACAATGATTTAAATCGAATCAAATCAAATTGAATCGTAGTCAAAGAAGTAGAGAGAAAAAAAAAAAGAAAATTAATGATGATGTTGTTGTTGTTGTTTTTGTTGTTGATTCACATAAATAGTAAAAATCATTTAAATCTTTTAGTATTTAACTTGTTGTAATAATCCACAAACACACACACATACACACAAAATCCAGACAGGAAATGACAGATGGTTGAATATGCCGCTGCTGGTTGTTGTTGTTGTTGTTGTTGCTGTAGCTGTTGTTTTTATTTTTGTTGGTTTCTTATTTAAGATTCATATACAACTATCTAAATAGCAGATATGTACATATGTATGTATGTAAAGAAAACTTACATTTCATACATTCAAACAAACAAACATAGATACGTTTTTTTTAAGTATTTTCTTTTCTTTTACTATTAGATGTTTTTGTTGTTGTATGTATTATTTATAAATGTATGTTTTTATAATGTTTATTTGTTGTTGCTGTTGTTGTTTGTGTATATCTATGAGTAAGAAGTATGTATGAAGAAATAATTTATGTTTTTCGTTTTCTTGGATTTATAATTTTTAAAACACACAGTTGCACTTCTTCAAAAAAAAAATTGTAAATAATTATTTCTTTTTTTATAATTCTTATAAAATTGTAATATAAATTGCAAAATTTAAAGTGATTTTGTTTAAATTATTTGTTTTTTTAACATACTACTACATATTTATGATAATGAGACAGTGTTGTTATTGTTATTGTTGGTGATTTTGTGAATTATTTTTTTTCTCTTCTATCTTTCTTTAATTCATTCATAAATTATTTTCAATTATACATTTATATAAACACAACATCGGTGACGACGATGACGACGACTACGACGATGATGATGATGTTGATGATGAAGAAGACGACAACAACGACGACGACGAAGAAGAGTTTGAAAACAACAACGATGATGTTGAAGATTTTGTTTTAGACATACATTTATTATAGCTACGTTTTGTATTTGTAGTTGTATTTATTGTATTGGTATATGTAGACGTGTATACACTTAATTCACACAATTTCATTTTATTTTATTTGAATTATTTTCTTCCTCTTCTCTTTTTATTTATATTTCTTTTTGATAATACTTTTTTTTAATAAATTTTTGAAAAAAAATTTTTTTTTGTTTAATTGAAATTTTTATTTATTTTCCTTTTTGTATTTAGCAAAAGATTTAAAAAAAGATTTGTTTTATTTTTTTATGTTGTTGTTATTTTTATATATTTAGGCACTAAATAAATACTTTTCGATTATTTTATTATAATTTTTTGTTTAAATTTCGTTTAACAACTTTAAAACTGAATGAGTCGTTGCTTAAAAATGGAATCGTCGGATCGTTAAAGTAATTAGGATTTATGTATATTTTATAAATAAATTACATTTAAAAGAAAATAAGGCCTAAACGTGTGGTCACTTTTTGTTGTTGCTGTTAGTTAGTTAGTTTAAAACGTTTTTTTTTTTTTTTTTTTGTTTTTTGGCTAACGTACAGAGGCGGATATATACTCGATTATTATATGAACACGCACACTCATTCGGTATTTCTTTCTTTATAATTTTATTTATTTGTTTGATTTTTTTTCTTTCTTGTGTAGTTGTTTTTTTATTTTGTTAGTCAGCCCCGCGACGGATCGATCGATGGTACGAGACAGTTTGTTAGAAACGCTTTCAAGCGAAATAAATCCAAGTGGTTGTGTATCGCGCACTGTCTACCTCGAACTAATGTCTGTCGAGGTGGTTTGTTGCATGCGTGCCACTCTCACGCTAGTCACGGTGCCTTAAAGTAGAATTTAGTAGTCAAATTGGGCGAGGAAAGAGAGTTAAAAGTGAGAGAGAGAGAGTAATAGCACACACACACCATTACACAAGTGAGTAATTTTTAAAAGTGTTCGGGAGCGTGTGAGCATTAGTTAGGGATCTTTACGTTTAACATAATAAGATAAATTCGCCGTTAATTGTATTTTCCTGCTTTTGTTTGTAGGTGCGCGTGTGTGTGTGTGTTTGTGCGAGAGAGAATTTATAATTTTGCTGAAGTGTTAGTAAAAGAGAGCGATAAGCTAAAAGATCATGTATTTTCTTTTTTAAATTCGTTTTTATTTATGGTTTATTTGTAAGATATTCAATTATTTGTTTGTCTGTTCTCTATATTTTTTCGCCGTGTTCATCGATGACGTTGGTCTTTTCCCCATTTTTTTAATTTGCTTCTTTTTTCAATTAAATAAAATATTTAAACAAATACTCCAACCCCTTTTTTTAACATTTACTTGATTGAAAACTTACTCATTACTGTTGTTTTCTTTAAAAAAATTTTAAATTATTTATTAATAATTTTAATTGTTTTTGCTAATATTTCTTCTTTTGGTTTTATTTTTATTATTAGAAATTTTTAATTATTTTATTTCTATATTCACATATTTAGTTATTTTCAAATTTATTCACACTTTTTAAATTCATTCAGTTTTTTTTAGTTTCTTCGTTTCTTTCATTCTAAAATTTTTTTATTCAAGTTTTTTTTTTCTTAGTCGTTTATTTATTCTATACGAATGCGGCGAGGCGAATACATCGACGACGAATGCGAAAATAACAAAGACAGCAACTACTAATTCATTTGCGAAAAAAATTTTCAATGAATGAATTTTAACGTCGTTCTTTCTGCACACAGTTCGATAAGGTCGTTCTTATGTACGTGTCTGCTGATTGTCAACTTTTATTGTTGTTGCTGTTTTTGTTACAATCTTAATGTAGTTGCTGTTGTTTGTTTTCCGATTTTTCCAATGTTCTTTAGATGTTTTGTTGTTGTAATTGAAATTTAAAGAGCACGAACCGTCCTCACTTAAAGACTTTTGAGAAAATTTTAATAGGAAATCCAAAAAGGTAAAAATGTGACAAAAGTATCTTTGTATCTATGGATATATGTATGTAGATACGTTTGTTTGTTTCTATATCGGTATTATATGTATGTTTGAATGTATGCATGTAGAGTGTGTTCGCGTGCGTGTGTATGTTTGTGTATCTGTGTTATAAGAATATTGTGAATAAAAAAACACCAAACGTACGTTTATACGCACTTTTTTGTACTCCGTCCGCTTTGGAGGAAATATGAAAAACGACTGATTCGCACACATACTTGCGCTCTCCATAAACTAAATCAGCTCTGAGCGAATGAGTATCTATCGGTATGAATGACTCTTGTTTAGATTTATGTATATGTGTCTGCGGATGTAAAATAAAGTGAATCAAAAAAAAAAAATATATATATAACCCAACTAACAAAATTACAAATCAATCAACTAGTCCATGGACTAGTTTTTTAACCTCTTCGCCACTTGTAAGGTTAAGGTGGTTGGTAGCATTGTCGAGAACCATTATGGCTAATGAGTGTTTCCGGTGTCGGTTATAATGCATTATCCATGAACTCTGTCACTACATGAATCGCCATTCCTTCTATGTGACTACGCGTGGGATCCAAAATTTTATAGGATGATCCATTTAATGCGTGTCTGCATTTATAGTAATTTCATTTACGCGTTTACTCTTGGGATCAATAGTTATAAAACAACAAATACAACAAAAGAAAAAGGATCCTATTGGACTTTCATCTGAGGTTGATTCTTCAAACCAAAATATGTTGGTCAGTAAGTAAGTCGACCAAGAGATGAGACAGAAAGATATCCTCAAGGATCGATATGTCAAGACAAATTTTAGTCAGACATCCATGGAATACATAACCACCAGTAAGTCGGCCAAGAGATGAGACAGAAAGATATCCTCAAGGATCGATATGTGAAGACAAATTTTAGTCAGACATCCATGGGATACATAACCACCATGTTTAGGGCTTTAGCTTTCATTTAGAAAATGAAAGATCCAAACATAACTAACTGCCTTCAAATATTATCTAATAACAATGACAAACGATAAAAGAAGGGATTCTAACACCGGCTCCTTTATATGATAGGTGTTGATCAAATGAATGGACGTGTTTCCTCGATATTACGGAAATAGTCCGACGGATTCAACTCACTCATTATTGCGGAATCAGGCCGTTGAGTAGCTGGTGAAAAAACACATCTTTATGACACCGGAAAACGATAAAGACGGGTTAATTAACCATTTAGTAACTTGTAATGGATCACCTCCTTGCTATTTGAGGACAAGTTTGCCTTGAGATACACCGGAGTTGCAGGGAGATCAAATGTATGGACGTGTTCTAAATGGAATTCTTCAGCAAACGTATCAGTAAGATTTGTAACGCATTATCATTGCTATGACAGAATCTGGCTTCGTTGAGTTTGAGAAAACGCGCTCTGACACTGGTTTTAAAAGTAGTGGACATTGGTCTTGTACAAGTACTCTGGAAACAAACCAAAGTAAAAAATGTTAGTCAGCGGAAATATCTGTAAACTGTATTCCCTGGTACTAAATGAAAATGTCTGTCGATATCGTGATTTCTAGAAAAAATTATGTTCTTACCAAACTATTTGCTGGGTTTGCCTATTCATTTTTATACTCATTAAATTAAAAAAGAGAGCAAAATTTTTGCTATTCTGTGTGAGAGGGGAGCATACAGACGTACTCTCTAAAACCCCACCATATATTTCATTGATAACTAAGGCGAAATTAACTCAATTCTAAATAATAAAATACGTTTGGTATTCGGAAATGTTCGTTATTTCAATGTTATTTTTTTGTTTGTGTGTTTTTTCGCTGTTTTTTTTTTTTATTTTGCAAAATTTAATCAATTGCAACCTTAAAAAATAGCAAGCAAAAATTTCATTGATAAATAACAAGGAAATTTCTTATTACTGCTTTTATTATTATTTTATATTTAAACAAATGTACAACGTACACACACCACCTATGTTTATACATACAAACATGTGTATATATTCGTACATGTGTTTGAATGTATGTAGGCCAGTGAAACGACTCTTTACCCTTTTACGAGTACATGAGTACATTTGGAAACACACAAACAACATTGTGTTTTTTTTTTCATCAATTGTATGTATGATTTCCTCTTGCAAAGATTTTGAAATAAAAAAAAACAACATCATAGAATTGAAAAAAAAAGAAACAAACGGAAATTGAAAATATGCCAACTTGTGGGCGCGCGCTCTCTCAATCCAACTAAATGGGGGGCAAGCGTATGCTGAGAAGAAGGTGTATGTTGCTCATAAAAGTGGCGAATTCATGTTGGCAGCAATTTTCATTGCTTCATTCATTTACAATAAATATTCAACTAAAAAGAGTCTAATACGCTCTTTTTCTCTCTGTGTGTGTTTCTCTCATATTATATTGAAAAGACTTCTATGGTTCAATGTATTTTTGTTATTGAGTCGGTTTAGACGGACGGACAGATAGATGGATGGATGGTTAGGCAAGTCGGTTGGAGGGACAGACAAAATAATTGAAAGCACGTCGTGTAGTTACAAACTTACATGCATATATCTAGTATCTAGTAGGTATGAATGTCGATTTGTATTTAGATACTTCTTGAAATAAAGCATACATTCATACGTTCATATGTACGTACACACATACTTATATACATATTTAAGTATGTATTTTGTTTATTCATTTAAAAAGCACAAGTAAGTCGTAAATTGTGGATGTTAGTTGTTTGTATATTTATAAGTATTTCTGTCTGTTAGCTTGTTTTAAATGATGTCAACTATAAAGCACCAAAATCAACTTCGAAAAAAATCCCTCGTTAATTCACCGAGCCTTCTATCGAATCAATCTTATATCCGATCATTATTTGTTTAGAAGCTTTTCCAAACAAAAATCACCAAAATCAAATCCTCTGTTAATCAACCGATCCTTGAATAAATCAGTCTTATTTCCGATCATTTGTTTGTTTGTAAGCTTTTCTGAAAAATCACCAAAGCTTGAGGAAAAATCACCAAGTAAGTTTTACTAATTTCTTTACAAGTACCCCAACACAAACACATACACACATTTACATAAGTTACTATGCCTCCATAACTATTTGCTATAATATGTATGACTGTTGAACGAATGAATCCATGTTGTTTGTATCGTTCCCGTATGTTCGTTTGCTCGTTGGTTTATTATTTTTTTTTTGTTTAAAATGTTGTTTGAATAAAATAAAACCACAATGAAAAATTGCCGCTGAGGTTGTCTACGATTTATTTTAGTTGAACAGAGTTTGCAACACGCTCCAAAAAAAAAAAAAAATGGTAAAAATACTGAGAGTTGAAACAAGTAAAACAGAAAAGAGACTTCGAGAAATATTAAAATTCTAAATAGAAGAGAGTTATTGACAGATTGCACGTTATTTTTTTATGGGGATGAAGGGGGAGTTGTAGGTCTGGGAGGGTTTTCTAGAAGAGAATAACGTGCGGCGAAATTTTATGATTTCATATGTAATGTGTAAAGTTTTCTTTTTCTAAAGCGAATTCGTTGAGTGAGTCAATCAAAATGACAGCCCAACTGACGGCTTGCCTGCACTTTTCTTTTTTTTGTTGTTGTAGCGGATGTCGACAAGTATTCTACGAATGGGTGTGTATAGCAAACAAACAGGCACACAAACACATGTATGTAATGTTTGTTTGTGGTTTCCTAGGTTTTAGGGGGTCCTAACCGTTGTAGGCCCTATAATGAAATATTCCAGATTATTTTAAAGATGCTATTATAAACCAGTTGGGGATATGTTGGGGATCGGTTCATTAATACTTTCAATTTGAGGTTTTTTATGCCTAGAATTTCGGCAATGTGACCTTAATATTAAAGAGTAAAAAATCGTTCAAGTTCTTAGGTTTTTTAGGATACAATCGGGGCTTTTGCGCACTCCTTTATCAGTTTTTCAGGTGGGAATCTTACACATGACATCTGGTCTACCAGACTAGAACAACTTGTTTCCTTGAACGAATTGAATAATCGAAATCGGCATTCCTGATGATATCAATTGAAACCCTCCAAAGTTTACATCTAAACACAGCTTATAAAAATAAGCACTACATTGCAAGATTAGTTGGTAGCAATCTAATCTTTTTCCGGAGGTCGTGTGTTCGATTCCCACCAGAGACTCTGATAAAGCAGCGCCCAAGAGGTCTGATATTTGCCCATATTCTTTAGGATTCTAACTAAGTAAAAACGCCGAAAGTACAATTCTATCTCTTAAACTTTCTCTTGGGACACTGATGAAGATTTTTTTGTTAACTATAAGAAGAGAAATCCCAAAAAAAAACTAAAGTAGTTTCTGGTCTTGAAATCCCCTTCTAAATATCTTCGATCTAATGAGGAGACTCTTTAACTATTCTTTTTTGTACTTTAACTTGGTATGATATAGATTTTTAATATGTCAAAATTAATCAATTCGTCTACTTGGTCACATAAATGGAGTACGATCGAAGTAATAATAATGTCTGAAAAGTGTTTTATAGATTCCCTTGTGATCAGTTTCTAAAAATCTATTCTATATATTTAAACATTTGAATCATTTAACATCATATAGATGAATATCTCCCCTATAAGCAGTATATTTCGATACAAAACTTTATTATGAAAGGGTTCCTTTCAAAAAACATTTTCTCACACGAATATGTTTCTATCTTCACTTGTTCGTAAAATTTTCTAATTCCAACAAGAGGGGAATGGATATTTTTAGCCTTTTCGATTTTGATGAAGTGTTGGGTAAACTGAAAATTTTTCTCTAATCTAGTTGTCTTGGGGGTGAGTTAGAGTTATGACTTATAAATAGACAACAACTAACATTCAGTAGCGTCGTAACCTTGTCCATGTTGGAAGACAGCTGTTTTTTGTTTCTTCTTGAAATTGCCTGTGACTTTGCTTGTATCGTTACGTTTTTTAAGTTGTGCAGTCACAAAAGACAACCCAACTACCGACAATGATGGACGAAATCGGCAGAGTTTTTATGAATGAAATACGGTCAATATAGTGAATGGATGAATGTCTGTTGGAGATGCCAAAAAAGTGGTTTTTGACTTTGTTTTTCTTTTCGAATTTCTCTTTTGTATCTTTTTGCTTGACTCTTTTGCTTGATAATTCAGTTTTTTGTTGTTGTTATGTATCTGTGTGCTCTTTATCATCTTTGCAATTTATGTTTCGCTCTCTTTCTCTCTCATTCATTCTCTCCTATCACTGATTAGTACTGCATTAGAGAGTACCATGTTGTTATATAGTTAGATTGCAATTGATAAGTATGAGTATGTGTCGGTATCTGTATCTGTGTGTTGCAATGATATGTTACAAATCGTGTACCTACTCGTATGCATAAATAGGTACAATAATATATTGGATGAATGTTGATTATTAAAACATATTATGAACTATCACCCACCCACTCTCTTCATCCTTCTATATTTTGTGTGGGCATATTAATCAGTTGGTGTCTCTATCATCATGTGCATATGTAAGTATTCCAATACCAGTACAATCCCATGCAAAACATTTGTGTATTAATGGATGCAATATTTGAGTTTTATTTTATGAAGGAAATGTACAATAAAACATTCCCAAACATGTAAATATACCGGCAGTATTGTCCAACCCAATTAATATTTACATACAAACTAACAGTTTTTGCTTAGATGAAATCGAAGAACAATTAAGGTAAACTAACAAGACGACAAGCCATACTATTTATTAAACATTTTTACAAATTCAAATTCCCGATTTTTTCTCTAGAATGATACAATATGTTGTAATCGGACTCTCAATAGTCGAAGGGATATTTCCTAATGCTCCTTTGTTACGTTTGAGTGCCTTTTAATGCTGTAATTAAGTCAAACGTCACTAAATTTTACCTATATAAGTGTTAAGAGAAAGTCAAAAGTAACGTCAGTGTCCTTAAGTAATATAAATCAACGATTTTTAAAATGGAGTCCGCAATGAGGACGACGCCAACGAGGGCCCTATTAATTATAAACGAGTTTGGTTCGTGGTCCGTCAGTAAAAATATATGTCACTCACGAATAATTAAACAGTTCGAATCCTTGCATTTTAATGTAGACTATTGCTTTGCGAAACCTCACTTCGGCGGACGCTTTCACATCCGAATTCAAACCAATGGGAATTCCGCACATGAGTCACACTCAACTGATGGAGTTACAAAAGTTTTCATTAACGGTTCCAAGAGGAATGGAAGAGTGAAAGATTTGGAACCAAATCCTCTTTTAGGCTACCTAATTATTGTAGTATTTTACAGGCAGAGGTATCTGCTACTAAACGAGTCGCCAACTGGCTGAGGTATTATCAAATATCGATTGATAATATATATATGTATATACAGACAGCAAAGCTCCGATCAAAAATCTAGCGAATGTTTTTACGACATTTAGGTTAACCGAAGAATGTCGGGTATCATTGAATAAGACAGCAAGACATTCTAGGATGACGCTAAAATGGGTCCCTGGACATAGTAATTGTCAGGGAAACTGTATAGCTGACGAACTTGTCAGGAATGGTGCGATGAGATGTAAAGATGAAAACGACGCATTTATTGGAATCTCTTTTACCAATTGTAAGCTACTGGTTCAGACTTAACTATATGAAATGGTTCAAATCAGATCGTTCAGTGAAACCACCTGTCACAATTCGAGGTCAATTTGGCCTCTGGGAGCATCAGGTCAAGCTTACTATTAAGCTTACGTAGGGAACAGATACTTTACTGTTGGCAATAACGCCAGAAGAATGGGTCTCGAATACTGTAGAAGTTGTAATAATGAGGAGGAAAAAGAGACAATATCTCACCTTCTCTGCTATTGCCCATTATTCAATGAAAGCAGAGAACTATGTTTCGGTCTTGCTGTCCTGCTAGGAAGTAAGCGATGTACAATTTTTTTATATTTTAGTTAAAAGAGTTTCAGTATAGAATGTTCAAAGACCTAGACAAAGAGTCGAAAGGGGCTTAATACCAAGGTTCTTTCTTCCACCCGTTTTGACGGTTTTATCAATCCATTATGGATGTTATTAAACGTTCTTAAAGCGTGTAGCTTTCCATAATTAAGTGTCATAGATAGATGTTTAAAAATGTGAAGGAATTGCAAAGTCAAGTATGTTAAAAACAAAATACATATTAGTTCCTTATAAAAGATCTCATTTGATAGGAAGAATCCGTTTCAATATGCGTAGATAAACGAATTACATCTTTAAGTGTACAGAGTGCAAAATGCACAGAATTCGAATTCATAAATATCCACAAATATTTTTGTCATTTGCCATAGAATTTTAATCCAGTGAATTTTTCTAATATTGCGCTTGTATTGAAAATTGTGTCTCAAATGTTGGGTTTCTCAGATTTCCCTTCTTTTCTTAGACATAAATAAATAATCAATTGAGTGGTACGTTTAAATTTCTATTCAACTGCAAGTTAAGTACTCAAATAAACACTTTTTTCTTCAACAAATGACAAATTTCACATTTTAGTAGTATTAACTGATCTGATTTTTTATTTTACTCGCTCGCTCGCTCACTCATTTCCCAAGTCAGTTGTTTAAGTATGTATTTGTAGAAATTGAGAATTAGGGTTGCATGCAAAAAAAATTATTTCTTTTGTTAAGAATCATAGGCTAAATACTTTTTAAAAATGAAGGACAGTCCCGATCTAAAAAGGAAGGACAGTCCCGATCTAAAAAGGAAGGACAGTCCCGATCTAGATATTTAACCTGGGACACCCATAACCACCCGACTGTTTTATTATGTGCTTCTTCTAAGATTACAAAGAGACAAACAGAAAACTGGAGTAAATACATGTCAATGAACCTTACTTAACCTTTGCTTAAGTTTTTTAAGTGTCTACTCTTTAGATTACTTGAGGATAGTAAATTGACGACTGTCTCCGCTTTCGCTTACAAAAGGATTAGTCTCGATTGTCCCATTTACAAGAAGTACCTTCGTGGTGAAAGACAAATTAAAACAAACCTCGTGAGGTTTGCTCATAGTTAACATAAATGGCAAACAAATAATTTTCCGAACTTTCACAACACTTGAACCCAAAATCGGATAATATAACAGACATTTTGAAAAACTGTTTTTTCTAACGAACAAATCTTCAATTTTAAATAAAAATATACACCAGGTGTTTACGGATAGCATCGGAATGGAGCCAACCTAGTCCAAAACTATACAAATATGTGTATTTTCCTACATTCATTCAGTCATTCATTCGTTCGTTCGTTCATTCATGGAGTATTTAACGTGTTGTTGTTATTGTTTTTATTATTTTTGTTGATTTTGTTATTGCTGTGTTGCTAGTAGGTACTGTTATTGTTGTTGTTGCTATATAAAATACAAGTATGCAGAATACGTGCCTACGTATATCCGGTGGTCTCATATTTCGCAAGTAAACAGAATACCTCTTTTTTTGTTGAATAAAAAAAAAACGTGTATGTTTACCGACATTACGACTCAAACAATAATAAATTCAGCACATTCAGTCCGTCATTCACTTACTTGCAGACATATGCACATATACAGTCAGTCAGTTAGACAGACAGTCACACGCACTCACTCTATCAGTCAATCACACTTACTTAGAGCGTTTCGTAAAGCATGTGCTGCTTAGTTGTTGTCGTTAATAAATCATACCACATATAAATTTTGGTTAACTTTTTTTTACCATTAACACCCTACACATTACCTTAAATAGAACTATTTTTTTTTTTGGTTTAGAAATAAAAGTTAAGAAATTCTTTTATTATTCGGCTGATTTCGATATAAGACTTCTTAATGTAAAACTAATGTTAAAATATACATACATATGTTAGCTTTGTGTGCACGTCATTTCGGGCAAAAAAGAGCGCTACAGAGTCTTGTTTACGCATATTTTAATGGATTGAGACGGAAGTTAAAAACTTGAACAATACCGGAAAACACACCTTAGTCCTTTATTAAAGTAAACTTTTACAAAGTACAACATTGTTATAATTTCTACATCAAGTATTTATGATATCGTTCATTCTTTCTTAATATCGAAATCCCCTGCTTTTTAACATTTTTGAGGCGTTATAGCCTCAAAACGTTGAAGGCTTCTGTCAAAAAAAAGTTGAAATATTGTATTTAAGAAGTTACACACTATAGTTTGTAACGCGTCTGCCGCGAAATGTTCAGCAAATTTCAACTTTCAGACGATTTTGTTCCAATTTCGTTGGCCTATGTACTTAAGTAATCATTGATTTTACAAACGATCTTTTGTGTACTAATTCCCCTCCTCCGGGGGATGTTACCTTGGCGAGACCTCCGCCTTGGTGTTATTGCAATCCCGGGGAATAAAGAGAATCTGACCGGGATTGAAAAATTGGTTACAGTCTACTGCTTGGCTTAGTCCTTGAGGTTCGGCGGGCCTTACCCCACCCGTCTACCTAATGAATTAGTCGTATGTTTTTCTCTTATGAAGGTGTCGTGTGTGCTGGGTTGAATGATGATGGATGAAAGGTATCATATACATTTGATACCATTGAATTTTCCTTCCTTGTCCAGATATGTTCAGGGTTTACTCTGTTCATATCAGAATTACCACAGTGTGTCCCTGTGAGTAAGAACAAGTCTACGGCTTATTGATGATCGTACTTCGGTCTACCGTCTCTAGGTGCTGTTGCCGAATCAACAGAGGCCATCTAATGGTCAAGAGATGAGATAATTCGAGTACTCCAGCAAAGTACTTGTGCATGGACCGGTCAGAAACAATGTACAAAAATTGCCACCCGCGTTTTTCAAGGGACGATGGTAGACCGTTCTCAAGTCTAACCAGTGGTTGAAAAAGACCACCGTGGGATAAGGCCGTCAAGCCTGTCATTCCTGTGTACTAATCCAGCAAAATCTTTATTTTCCCGGTACATAGGCAAGTAATAATGCAGAATTTTGTGTAGAAGAGTACGGATAGGAAATGAAACCATCAAACATTGAGAGAAAATACGGATGCAAAATTTGAAATTCGTATGGTAGTTTTCATTTTTTTACGGAGTACGGATAGGAAATGAAACCATCAAACATTGAGAGAAAATACGGATGCAAAATTTGAAATTCGTATAATAGTCTTATTTTTTTTTAATTATTCAAAAATCAAACAAGTCGCATTAGATCAGGGATATATTTTTAGGTAAATATATACAAAATGTCAAACAGCTTTTATTTTATCATTCTATCTGGAATGGTTTCTACACAATATAAATATTAACATTTATTAAATAATCATATAATATTGACTAATGTTAGAACCACTATCACATTCCTTATTAGACATAAGCTATAGACAAATTGGTTACAAATCATACTCAAAAAAATAAATTAATGTTATTGATAACGACCACTTATTACCAAGTATTGTATGAAATAACTAAATTACCTGCAAACTCATTACCAAAATTTGAAAATATTTTACTAGAAAGTTCAGTTTTATCTTAAAGTTGGCAAATGGCTGCAATTGGCCAATTTTCATTTAGTTACCTAAAATTCCGCAGCAAAACCCTTATTTTTCTGGGCTTTAAAACTTACTGCCTGAGCTGTAAAAGAATTATTTATTTTCGAATTAATTCGCGAGTTTTTTATGCTTTGAATTTGCAATTTTTTTTAATAATTATTTTCAAACAACAAATGAATTGAATAAAATTTCAGTCAATTTAAATGAATTCCAATTTATTCTACAAATTCAAATAAATTGCAGTTCGTTTCCAATTCATTTGAATTTGTAGAATGAATTGCAATTCATTCAAATGAATTTGTGAAAAGTGACTAGTAATTCATTTCCAAATCCTTTGAACTGCAATTCATTTTATAGATGCAGTTGAATTGAAATTCATTTCTGCCTTATTCGTTTGAATGGATTCAAATAACATTAAATTATTTTTTTGTTGTGAAAATAATTAATTACAATAATTGAATGATTCGCTTACTTTGCTTTGCTAATTACATAAATTTATTTAAAAAGTTCTGAAAAATATTATCAAATGTTCATAAATTAAACACCGACGGTCTTAAGTCAATTAAATGTCATTAAATATCCCAATTAAACTCTTAAGCAAAAGATGTTCTAGGAAACAATATTTACCATTTCACTAGATTAACGTTTCCCTAATAATGATAAGCAACATAAAGCAACGTTCCTAAGATCCCGAAAGAAAAGTTATAAATAAAAAAACTAACTAAGGCTCAAAATTATTCAACTTTTTAATATTCGTGAAATAATAAAAGTATCAGCAGGAAAAAAATAAAATATTTCCAAATTTTGGTAATGGGAATTGTGGTTAATGCAGTTGTTTCATACATTACTTGGTAATGAGTGTTTTTTTTTAATATGATTTGTAGCAAATTGTCTATAGCGTATTTTTACTAAAGAATTAGACTAATTAAATTAGTTTTTGTTCTAATCCTAGTCGATATCATAGTTGCTTTTAAGAAATATTATTTTTTACATTTGCATAAGAATCATTGCATTTAGCATTATAAAATAACTTGTTAATGGAGCTTTAAGAAAGGAAATATACTCATAAATATATAAAATTTAAATAAATCCGGTTTTAAATCAGAGAAAGTCGGGTAAGCACATTTACAATCATTTTTTTTTGTCATTTCCTAAAGTTGTTATTTCCCACTTTTTAAACTTTACTCTAATATTACTTGCTTACCTACCGGTCAACGTAATTAGGGAGGGGAAACCATTCTGTCAACATGAGGGAATATTTATTATAAGTGGGCAACATGGCCTCTGAGTAAACTCGCTAAACTAGTGAGCCACTCATGTAACCAAACATCACCCGATATTTTTAAACGAGATCCTTACAACATCAGCTATAGGTTCAATAAATGTTCATAGGATAATGCTTAATAATTACTAGTTTTAAAACAATTGATCTCATGAAATCCAAAGTAATCGGTTTTATGTTCGGTTTAGAACCAAATAACTTAATTGAACAAAAAGCTATAACATTGGTTTTCATTAGACTACTGCATTTTTAGATGTTTTCAAGCTATAGAAACGAAAATGATTTAGGAAAGTATAGTCGGGCATGGCCAACCATATAATACCCTACACCATGAGTATATTTTTAATTTTTTTATTTTTCATAAAGAAGCTTTTATGTTGAATTTTACCTTAATTCAAAAGTATTTAAGCAATTTATTGATAAAAAACAAAAATTTTCAAAATGAGGCTTTATATAGGTCAAATATGGCCCGATCCTTGGTAAATTTGGGAAAAGAATATATTTTCAATTAACAGTTAGTTTTTTTGAGTTTCATTGCGATACAAATGGTTACAAGTCAATTTTATACGTTTAAGACATTTTTGAAGGGGGTTTGTATGGGAGCTAGGGTCAAATAAGGGCCGATCTTAACGAAAATATGCAGTGCCATTTATAATTATATAAAACTTATTTGTGCCAATATTTAAAGAGATAATAGAATATTTGACGTAATTATGGCATAAAAAGTCCAAATCGGGAGGTACGGTTGTATGGGGGCTAGATAAAATAATGGGCTGATTTCAACCAATTTCAATAGGCTTCGTCCCTGTGCCAAAAAACATGCTTGTGCCAAAAACATGCACAAGGTTTACATGGACAGCCAGCCGGACAGACAGACGGACGGACATGTCTTAATCGACTCAAAAAATCGATCGGTATACTTTAAGGTGGGTATTGGACCAATAGTTTTGTGTGTTGCAAACATCAGCACAAACGTATAATACCCTCTCCCCTATAGTGGTGTAGGGTATAAATATATATTTTTTTGATATTTATGGTTTGTCATTCCCGACTATGCTTTCTAACATGGATTTTTAAATATAATTGCAGCTTTTTAGTTGCTCTCTTCCATATATTGTAAAGAATCTAGAAAATAGGGGTTTGATTTGCCGTCGGTTAAAAATGAGACTTAATTTTCAAATCCCACACAATAAAGATTAAAATTAACAGTGATTGGATTTTAGTCCATATTTATTTTAAAGTATGAACGTATGATATGGGATAATTTGAAGATTATTAAGGGTACAATAAAATCGAATTTAAATTGAAAAATATATTAAAATAAACTTGAGAAAATTATCAAATTATATTTGTTGTGATCAAAGAATTTATAAGATTCTTTTAAATCTATTATACATTTCCAGTCGTTGTTCAGGTCAATTCTCGCGTTATGGCAATTACTTTAAGCGCATTCAGGTTTGTGTTTGTTGTCTGGCTTTCGACAATTTTGTAATGTATTACTTTGCACAATATGTCGTCAAAAGTACCATCTTACCACGTTCGTTAATATTTAGACAACGGAAGTGTAAAATTTAAATAAAACCCAGTTATTATTTTGACAGCTACCATTCAAATTTTAACAACGAATCGTTGTCTTTACAACAATGCATTGTTGCCATATTGATTACGATTTGTGTCATTTCGGTCATTATACATCGTTCCGTTATGACTTTGATAACACAAAGTTTTTACTTAAACATAAATTTTTTTGTTAATTTGATAACGTCGTGTGTGTTTCATATTTTTGTTATTAATTTGACAACTATGCGTACATACTTGAAAACGAATGTTATTGACAAATTATATATACTTTAGTGTCATTTTGGTACCAAGTATGTATAATTTTAAAAGATAAAATGTAAAAAAATGTAAAAATCTAACGAAAATATATAATTTATAACTTGGTTTCAAAAATATTTTAGAATCACAAAAATGTTACACAGAACAACTTTTAAAAGTAAATATTATTATAATGCTTTAAACTTAGTTTGTACTCATTTTAGAATTGAATTTTAAGAGAAATTTAAAAAGTTTTCTTTTTATACCCTACACCACTATAGTGGGGAGGGTATTATGCGTTTGTGCTGATGGTTGTAACACTCAAAAATATTGGTTCTAGACCCACCTTAAAGTATACCAATTGACTCAAAATCACTTTCTGAGTCGATTTAGCTATGTCCGTTTGTCCGTCCTTCTGTCTGTCTGTGTGTCCATGTAAACCTTGTGCGCACGTTAAAGGTCGCAATTTTCATGATAATTTGATGAAATTTGGCACTTACTCTTTTCTTGACTCAAGGACGAACGCTATTGAAAATGGTTGAAATCGGCCCATTATTTCGCCTAGCCATACAACATACAACCCATACAACCGTACCCCCCGAATCGGGCTTCTAGGCTCATAATTAAGTTAAAAGTTCTATTATGTCAACAAAAATCTGCAAAACTTAGTTTTATAGAACGATAAATAACACTACTAATTTTTATAGTGATCGGGCCTCATTTTATGGTAGACGTGAATTCCTCTACCAATATTTATAAGGATAGGCCCATATGTAACCTTACTCCCCTATGAGTCCTCTTGTAGAAAGTCTCTTTTCTTTGTCAATAATACGTAAAAATATATACACAATATGGTTAAAGAACAAATTAAATGCTTTATGTTTTAAAATTATCCACTTTTTTAACATACTGACGTAAGGTGTAGGGTATCATATAGTCGTCAATGTCCGACTATACATTCCTAATTGTTTTTTTTTTTTAATTTAATATATGAAGACTATAGTATGTAAGGAATACAATTCGGGTTCCCAGTAAATTATAACTTTCTTAACTTTAAATTTGTTAAAATATGCAAAAAATCTTAAAAGATTTCTGTAACTATAGATTGATATTTGTTAATAAGCATTTTTGGATAAACACCTACATGCGGGTACATACTTAGTATGTTCCGGCGAATGAACGAACACCTTCGATGTAATTTGCATACGTTTATGAATTGCACAGCATATTTTTATGTTTTTATGAATATATTACATATTTATGTATATAGAGAGATATACTCCTATATCTATCTATTTGTTTTTATGCCTTTATTTATTAACTTTTAACAAAAATAGTTGAATAAATACATATTTAACAAATACATGTGTATATCGCTAACTATTAACAATAAGTTATTGTGACTATAATAAAATCTATTTAATAAAAATTAATTTATTATTTTTTTGTAACTTTTTTTCTCCCTAATATTGAGTATACATATTTATTTAATTATTTTTGAAATATTGTTTTTTTAATCAATTATACGTTACATTTTATTTAACTGCGTGTTAAAAATTATGTTTTACAATAAGAAAATTAACAAAATTAAATTTTTTGTGAAAACCATTATTTGACGTGCAATAAAAAAGCTAGGCAGTGGCGCAGTGAGAAGAACTTATGACAAACGAACCAAAGTCCCTGGTTCGTATTCTCCCTGGCCTACCAGTGTAGTGGGGAGGGTATTATACGTTTGTGGTGATATTTGTAACACACAAAAATATTGGTCCTATACCCACCTTAAAGTATACCGATCAATTCAGAATCATTTTTTAAACGATTAAGACATGCCCGTCTATCCGGCTGGCTGTCCATGTAAACATTGTGCGCAAGGTTCAAGCCGCAATTTTGATGAAATTTTGACCAGGCATGTTCCTTTGAACAGTTACGAAGCCTATTGAAAATGGTGAAAATTGGTTCATTATATCACCTAGCTTCCATGCAACCGTACCTCCCGATTTGGACTTTTTATGCCATAATTACGTCAAATATACCATTATCTCTCTAAAAATTGGCACAAATAATTTTTATATAAGTATAAATGACACTGAAGATTTTCGTAATGAAAGGCCCTTATTTGACCCTAGCCCCCATACAAACCCCTTATCAGAAATGTATTAATTTCTAACTATTTGTATCGCAATGAAACTCAACATCAACTGTTACTTACTTAAAAGTATATCCTTTTCCCAATTAAATACTCATAGTGTAGTGTATTATATGTTCTGCCATGTCCGACAATACTTTCCTACTTGTTTTATTATTAAAAAGCAAAACAACTTTCTAAACAACTTCTTTGTAAGAGAAATTGCCAGTACTTTTTAACTCACTATTTGTAAACGAACGTGGAAGTAGGTACTTGCCTCCAATGACATCACCATTAATTAAAATAATGAGTTGAAATGCTAATGTAGAAATAGTGAAAAAGGTTTTACGAGATTTTTTACTTATTAGTTTTGCAATGTAAGTTATTAGTTAGTTAGTTAGTTAGTTAGTTAGTTAGTTAGTTAGTTAGTTAGTTAGTTAGTTAGTTAGTTAGTTAGTTAGTTAGTTAGTTAGTTAGTTAGTTAGTTAGTTAGTTAGTTAGATAGTTAGTTAGTTAGTTGTGTTAGTTAGTAAGTTAGTTAATTAGTTAATTAGTTAAATAGACAGATAGATAGATAGATAGATAGATAGATAGATAGATAGATAGATAGATAGATAGATAGATAAATAGATAGATAGATAAATAGATAGATAGATAGATAGATAGATAGATAGATAGATAGATAGATAGATAGATAGATAGATAGATAGTAAGTTAGTTAGTTAGTGCGTTATAGATCAAATCCGCAGAAATACTTCTAGGCCTCTATCGGGCCTGTTGTGCATTCCTTAGCCAGAGTCTCTGGTGTGATTCAAACCTAACATCCCGCGTCTATCAGATTAGAACACTAACCTACCGGAAGCCTCTATAAAATACTTATGCATCAAAATGTTCATACAAAATTTTATTTATAAATTAAACTTTCTTTATAAATAACACCTTAAGAATCTAATTTATCAAAAGTTTATAAATAAATTTTAACAAACTTTACACATTTGCTTAATGATTATAAGACTGTAATGGTTAAAAAAATTTAGTTGCTTAAACATTCAGTAACGAATTTAATTTTAAAATCGTTAATACTAAATAAAATTAAATATATTTCAGTTTAATAATTGAAATGAATGTTAAATAATACTAAAATATGCAGTTTAAATAATAAATGTTCTTACCTGTAATTAGCAAACAAATAAACTAATTCTGTTTTTATTAAATGGTTAGACTTTTTTATTTTGTTTTTTTATAATTAATAAATTGTAATTAGTTTTGCACAGACCAACAGCTACAATTTATTTGTATTTAATTTTTATTTTTCTTTAATTAATTATAGGCCTATTAGGTTTTAATTTATTTTTGTTTTAATTACACTTGTATTTTTTATTAATATTATGTATTTATTTTTAATATATATATTTTTTAAATGTATAAGATATTTATATGTATGTATTTGTGTAAAATATTTGCAAATTATTTACTGACATACAGATACAATCAACTTGCTCAAGACTTATACTGCAACTAAATGTTGCAACCAATTTCTACAAATGGCAATGCAAAAGATAAAAAAAAACAAAAACAAAAACAATACCAGAAATAAAATACCACGAATAATAAACGAATCATAAGCTTCGTAAAGCTGTGTATCCTTTCGCCAGCTACTCGTGCCACATGAGATAAATCCGAATGATTTGTCGTTATTCGGTCTTTCCTGACTGTTAAGTTTCGCAGTGTTTCGTTTGTTCGTGCAACAGAAAAGAATATTTTTTTTCATGCACATGTATCTGCATTTATATTGGAATATCTGTGTGTTTTTTTTTGTAGATTTCTGCATACATACAAATGAAAAAATAAAAACATTACAAACATGAGAAATGTAAAGGAAAAATAAAGGAAACAAAATACTTTCTATTAATCTTAATTTTTGAAAATGTAAATCAATTAATGATAACACTTATGTACAGGTTTGTAATTAATAGTTTGTAAATTATTAACAACAGCTATTAATATTTTCAATATAAAAAAATTTGTCCTTTAAAATATTTTTAAACTACAGCAACAAGAACATTTTCCAAACTGACTAGTTTCGTTTATATTCCCTTGCAATATGACAAGAGATACTTGTAACCTAGATGATAGAAGGTCTAAGAGACATTGGATAGATGGAAAGAAAGACAGACAGACATATGGGCCAGACATGCATACATTGCATACAGAAGGGGTGTTAATGAATGGAAGTGTAGTATAAATGGGTTAGATGAACTACACCTACTATCCTTGACAATGTATGCATAACGAAGGCCACCAATGAGCTTTTCATGTTCAAGGTCATTTTATTATTTCACATGTATGTCTGTGTGTGTGTTGGCTTTACTGGCGGCCATTTTTTGTTGTTTTTATAAACCCAACTTATAGTTGTATGCACTTGAATATTTACTCACTCCCCAAAAATATTTTTTGTATCAAACTTTAACAAAACTGGGCGGTCGATTTTTGTATGTAGTATTTAGGGGCGTGCCCTTGATATTGATAATAAAAGTTCCGCCATATTTTTTGAAATACTAAAATACTAACAACAAATTTTGTTTATATATATGTAAATCTATATATGTTATAAAATATTGTTTATTTACAATATACATACATATATTTAAGAATGTTTATAAGTATATATGTATATTAGATGTTTGTATATTGATAATCTTTAGAAGAAAAAAAACAATAATTATTTAGTAATATATACTTGTAGAAAGTATTGTTTTGGTTAATTATACCCTACACCACTATAGTGGGGTGGGTATTATAAGTTTGTGCTGATGTTTGTAACATACAAAAATATTGGTCCAATACCAACCTTAAAGTATACCAATCGATTAAGAATCATTTTTTTTGAGTCGATTAAGACATGTCCGTCCGTCCGTCTGTCCGGCTGGCTGGCTGTCCATGTAAACCTTGTGCGCAAGGTACAGGCCGCAATTTTCAAGATAATTTAATGAAATTTAAACCAAGCATATTTTTTGGCACAGGGACGAAGCCTATTGAAAATGGTTGAAATCGGTCCATTATTTCACCTAGCCCCCATACAACCGTACCTCCCGATTTGAACTTTTTATGCCATAATTATGTCAAATATTATTTTATCTCTCTAAAAATTGGCACAAATAAGTCTTATATAAGTATAAATGACACTGCAGATTTTCGTAAGGATCGGCCCTTATTTGACCCTAGCCCCCAGACAAACCCCCCTTTGAAAAAATGTCTTAAACGTCTAAAATTGACTTGTAACCATTTGTATCGCAATGAAACTCAACAAAATTAACTGTTATTTAAAAATATATCCTTTTCCCAAATTTACCGAGGATCGGCCCATATATGACCTATATAAAGACTCATTTAGACATTTTTGCTTAATATTTGCTTAAATATTTTTGAATTATGGTAACATTCAACATAAAAGATTCTTTATAAAAAATTTTTATATGGTCGGCCATGCCCGACTATACTTTCCTACTTGTTTTCTTGTAAAAATTATTAGAGCACATGATTCATTTAAGTAATCATAAAACTACTCCCTTGTAAACATTATTGGAGTAGTACTATGTAACTCAGACATGTATCATGTTAACTTTTAAAACAATATGGTCCATAGCCTGCATTACATGGAACCATGATGCGGATTATGTAATCCTATAACTCCCTTGAAATGTATGAATGGATTACGTGATACTCAAGTAGGATATCCTAATGTTAAATGAAGTATATTATTTCCATATATTTGTATTAGTTTTAGACCAGTCCTACTCCTTTCAATAGTGCTCTTAACACGCGTGTGCGAAGTACTAGTCTTTTTATTTTTGTTGTAACTCAGCTAAAATTTTGGTTTTTGTTCTATTAAAACAACTTCTACAAGGAATGCAAAAATTCCACTTCTTTATAGCATTCAGAGAACTTGGGAAATCAAAATTACTTCTAGAACATGTTTTCGGAAACATTATTATTAACTATATATGAGTTTTTTTGTAATAGCTATACATTGGTATTTACCTACTAGTTCCAAAACCAGTTAATAATACATACATACTTAAAACTACATATATTTTTTATTGAAATATAAAAATTCATTAAAAATCAATTAATATGTAACAGATCTCTAGGGAATTGAAGGACGAATGTACAGCCGTATATACATATGTTCATTCAAATACATATACATATGTTCATGTTATAATTTTTAAAAGAACCTAACAAAAACTTTAATTGAAAATAATTAATTTAACACTTTTAACTACTTATTCATTAGCATTTTAACTAATTATTTTAACACGGATTATAACATTGATAACAAGTACTTACAACGCTCGCTTACATATAACTACTTAAATAAGTATTTACGAATAAGCAGTGAAAAAGTGGTTTGTTTGGCAAGTCATTATAATAGTACTTACAATTAAAGAATGCAATATTAAAAATTAAGAGGTTATGTATACATGTCGAGTGTCTAAAGTTTTCCTAGAACTAGTTCCAGTAATATTCCATAGAATGAACATCGCCTTCGAACTAAAATCATTGTTCTCAATACTAAAGCATCGTACAAGCATCATATCTGAATCCAAAATCACAAACATAAGCCCTACAATTGTTGCTAATATTTATCTTGGTTAATTTTTGTTAAGTCTAAATACCTTGTATTTTCCAATTATCTTTAATGGCTAGCAAGTGGAAAAAACATAATTCTTACAATGTGGACTTAAAAAAATAAGATCGGAAAGTTTAAAAGATTTAATAAAAACCCTTTTATACATATAATACTTATGTATGTATGTCAACAAATACACAATTATCAACGGTGCTTATTGCGTTTTGAAACATTTGTAGATATTTATTCTTTGTATATTTTCAATTGCCTTTGTGGTTGTTGCAACGGACCGCTAATTGGGAACCGTTCGTTTATAAGGTCAGTTGTGTATTATAGAAATTACAAATGGAATCATAAACTTATATACCCTTCTCACATCTCCCTAAACTTATGGTTACAATATATAGTACCTCTGCCGGTACTGGATGGCATAACTGATTATATCGATAAAGGTGTCTTTTTTTAACGAATCAAATATAGCCAACAAATCGACTAAAGTCACGATATCTCACATACCTGATGTGATAGAGAAATTCTCAATTCCGATTCGCTTTGAGCTATTTTATATTTAAAAAACGTTACCTTTGTAAGAAGAGTATATATAAGTTTGTCATTCAGTTTGTAATTTCCATAATATAATTTTTTGACCCAATATTATGGTTCCTTATACAAAGCGGAGTTGTTTAAGCCATGTCCGTCCGCCTGTCTGTTGAAATGAAAATCTTCCTATAAATATAATCAAAAATTCGTGACAACCTCTGAAAATTTATCAAAAAAAAAAATGTTTTGCATGTTTCGACAAGAAGCAACAACAACAGCTTAAGAGTTTCATTGCTTTTTCATATTTTGTTTTTTGGATTTTGTTCTAGTTTTTTTTATCGGAATAAATTCATAAATTAATATTGTCTAAAATTAATCTTTTTTTAAACAATGTATGGCGAATATAGAATTCTTACTTGTCTTAGTTTATTATGGAACTGAAAGCTATGAATGATAACATAGATTAGATTGAATATGCTCAAAGCTCTACGACCCGAGTTTGGATCTTTTTTAGTAAGGCACCCAGAATCTGCGAGATCCTAATAATGGGCCATTATATGAAATATGTTTTGTGATTTGTAGGCCACATAATTAGCATAGATTCTTTATGGACTTTCCTAGTACTTTAGGATCGCTTTTACACGCAGAGGAAAAAACATGGTTGTGGTAACCATGTTCTAAAAGCAACATATTATGTTTAAATGATTGTAGTCTAAATATATTATGGTTATTGGAACAATTTTAAAATAGCATATTATGATTAAATATTTTATCATACTATTTTTTATTTACCATAATATTGCTTTTTATATAGACTATATTATGATACAATATGATCAAAATGTCGTTAATAAATATGTATCAAAATCAAATTTATTTTGATTACTGAATTAGTAAAATTTAGTTTCTAAAAAAGTAAAAATCTACAATACATGACACGATTTACAAATTTTTAATTTGATTCGAAAAAAACATAACTACATTATTCTTTACAAAGTGAAGAAACACTTATACATATAATGTTATAAACCAAATGAGAATTATTTTTAGTCATTTTATTGTTGCGTAAAACAACACACACTCAAAATAATATGTGTGAGTTGTGTGAATAAAGTTGTTCTGTTGTTGCACTAACAGACCTAGAACAACATAACATAATATGGTTATTTATAACAACATAACATACAATAATTATATAACATATAACAACATAACATATAATGATTATTTGTAAGTTTAAACGGTTGTTAGTAACATGTAACAACAATATTGTAACAACAATACTGTTTAAGAAGAATTAAAATAACAATTATATGTTTTTGATAACAATATATTGTTATTGTGAACATAGTTTAGTTATAGTAACCATGTTTAACTATGTTTTTTCTCTGTGTGTATTTAGCGTTAGTAATTTTTGAGATTTTCCATTTAAGAATTTTATAAAACCCTTTGCCTGAGCCTTTTGGTATTGCTTCCCAATAAAGAATTTACTCAAGTGTCACGCTTAGCCTTGGCATATCTTTGTGAAATACCAAAAAAAGGTTCAGAAACAATAAACTGGTCGTGGCGACGTGCTCCCCTATTTGCCAGAGTAACATTCATGGCCAGCTATCCAACATAAAGTCAGTTTGTTAAGTCTACCTAATTCATTAAGTGAAATCTTCAAGTCCACTACAATACAAGTCTACTCGAACTCTACATTTCGTAGGACATTAAGGCCTTGAGTGATGCTTAGATATGCATCATTGTAAAAATTCCTAATACTTCTCCTTGAACACTCCCAAACACAAATAAAAATAACGTATACTTCCGCTTGAAATATTGATGAAAAGTATCCCATCAAAGGCCTATAATATAGTAAATTCTTGTATATTTGTTAACGACAAAATTACAGATTACAGATATTACAGATTGTACGCAATATTTTAAAATATTAAACTGCTTTCTAAAAGAAATATTTTAAATTGATGTTTTTAATATTTCATTGTGATTGGTTGTAAAAGATTTTCAAAATAACAGGCCTTGTTATTTATATTTTCAAATACGTTTAATAAATAGTTTATCTCCTGAAAAATACATTTTAATTTATTCAAAATACATTACAAAATAAAATGTACTTGATAATTTATCAAATGAAAACAAATTTAAATTTGTTTGTACTTACTAAATTAACATATAACTACTTAAACAACAAACAATTTATTTATATCTTAAAATAAAAATCTATTTTATAAATAATTCTTATGTTTTTTTTTTAATTCAAGGATAGAGCTCACTTCCCATAAACTAAAAGTAAAATTAAGCAATAAACTGAAGGACACGTTCTTATGTTCGTTCATTGATGATTGTTCTGCTCTGTACTTTTTGTATTTATCAATGAAAGTTTTCAACAAAAATAAAAAAAACGTTTGCTTTTGTCAGAAGTCTCCTTGTAATTTCTAACAACAACAACAATATTTTTATCAATTGTTATTTAAAACTCATTTTTGTCTCTCTTTTGGATGCTCTCTCTCTCTCTCACAAACTCAGTTATAAATAAATCCACCCCATTCATATTTTAAAGGACATTTTTTCAACTCACCTTGTAGTCAATTACAAACACATATACCCATAGATATTTCTAATATATAAGATTCTGTTGCTTGAATGTATGAGTAAATGAATTCCACACGACAGCATCACAATGCTGTGGTCCATGTTAACCTAGTTCTACATGAAATTTTGTGAATGAATTTGCTTTTGAATGTAATATTTAGTTGTTTCTATGTGGAGGATATTTTTTTCTATTTTCTTATGTTTATACATACATATATGTACATATAAATGACGTCATTACAAAAATACACACACATTTATAGTTACTTATATACAAACATACATGCAAACACTCATAATTTATTTAAAGTTCTGGAAATAACTCTTTATATAAGTTTCGTATTTTTAAATATCCTTCAAAATTGAAAAAAGTTTTTGGTTTATTTATATAGAAATATTGATTTTATGTAATTTTATCTTTGAACATTATATTGACATTCTGTGGCAAAAACTAAAAGCCCAAACTTGAAAACTTTATGAAATTATTGTGTTTCTTTATAAGAAAAGTAGCACAGAGGGAAAAACCGGTAGAAAAATACCGAAATTGGTACGAACATGTCGGCTCAATAGTGAGCTTACCACGTTTGTTAACATTTAGATAACGGATTTATATCAAATTTAAATTTCGACAACGAATTGTTGCAATTTTGACAACGTTGCGTCGTCTGACAACATAGTGTTTTCGTTCGTATGTATGTCTATACTTTAACAACGGTTTTTATTGAAAATTTGTAAACTCTTTGGTGCCATTTTTGTACCAGCCGTGTATAATTTAAAAATGTATTTTTTCTTCTCTGTATAAGCGTCTGTCTAAAAAGTAGAATCAATGTATGTTGCAAGTTTCAAGTACAAAAGCATACGAATTGTCGCTATTTTGACAACTAGTGATTTCGTACGTACGTATGTCTATACTTTGACAAGTGTTATCGAAAAATCTTTAAACTCGTTGGTGTCAATTTAGTACCGGGCGTGTATAACTTAAAAACGTCTTTTTCCCTCAGTGTAAGCATCTGTCAAAAAAGTAGAATCAATTTATGTTGCAAATTACAAGTGCAAAAGCATACAATGCCTTGACGCGTAGAATTCTTAATACAGATCTAATTTCTACTTTTATAAGCGGCACACGAACATGTCGGCTGACGTTTTTTTAAGTTGTTGTTTATGTGGCGGAGAGTCGAATCGAAATGCAGAATACCAAAGTTACCAAACGAAGAAAATTTCGATTCGAATTGAAATGCAGAATAGGGGCAATTATTCCCCACTATAGTGGTGTAGGGTATAAACAGGAAGATGCCGCTTAAAAAGCGTTGCATGTATCTTAGGTATGAACATTGCAAATTGCGCGAAGACACGCAATGTAAACCTCCAGTTTTATTTTGATTTCGATTCGATATTACTGGAAATGGTTAAATTTTAGGAAAAATTGTATAACTCAAACCTTTTATTGCAAACGATTTCATGTAACTTTTTAAATAAAATAAAAAAATAAACTTTGACCTTTTTGCTTAAATTGGTAAATTTGCCAAATTTTGCTGAAATGTTATGAGATTGGATTGTAATTTGTATAAGTAATTTTGAAATTTCTTTTTGATTATAATTTTTAATGGTAATTTCGAAATTTTTACGTTATGTTTGAAAAATATTTTAAATATTTGTACCCTAAACGACTTAAGTGGGGAGGGTAAGGTATACCTATGTCCATCTGTCCATGTAAACCTTGTAATCAAACTACAGGTCACAATTTTGCAAATTATTGAATTTGCTACATAATCTTCTATTGTTCCATGAACGATGCCTTTTGAAAATGATAAAAATTGGTCCATTTTTTAACTTATCCGAAATCTAATAGGGCTTTTGATCTCATAATCCACAAAAAGCTTCGATTGGATTGTAGTTTGCATAAGTAATTTTGAAAATTTAATGTAATGTTTGAAAATTATTTTAAATATATGTACCATACACACTAAAAGTCACAATTTTTAAGATTATTCAATTTGCACATGATCTTCTATAGTTGCTTGGGCGGTGCATTTTGAAAATATTTAAAATCATTCCATCTACAATGTTTTATAACGATAGATCCATATTTTCCTCCAGACCCCCGTCCCCCCATATAAGAATATCATAAAAAAATATCATGATATAATAGGAATATCATAAAAAAGCCTATAAAAAGCATGTCTGATAGGAATATTGTTGATTTGGATCTCGCAGTTATCTGAACCCTTCTTAAAGAGATTAATAAGTGAACACTTATTTCATTTTAAATCCTTCTTAAACAAACAATTTTGGAATTAATTTTGAAGGCTTTGGACAAATAAAAGATACATTCATAAGTTGAAGGTGTTAATAGTTCTTTTATTTTGTGTAAATGATGAACAAAATTTGCGTCATTTACTTCAAGGACTTTGTTTCTCTATACATAGATAAATATGTATGCAATCAAAAGACTCTGCAGCATTTTCGCATCAAAGCAGCTTCATTGAAGCCAAAGTGAAGATAAAAAAGACCGTGTATTGTTGTCTTAATTCATATGTTGGGTTTGGCATACGTAAATGCAGTCCGTCCTTTATGTTCAAAAGGGGGTACTTTATACAAAACAGCCAAGGTTCATAGTATTTTCTTGTCAAAGTTGACCCAAATATAAAAGACAGACGGACGGTTGGATGGTTGAATGGATGAACGGTTAGTTGGTTGCATTGTTTGTTTGTTGCATTTGGCCTTTAGCGAAAAACGTCGACAAAATTATAAAAAAAACATATATATTTTATTTATTCATTCATTCGTTCATTCATTCAATAATCCAATAGTGAAATTGTTTGTGTTTTCTTTACATTCATTGAGAGATGGTCTAAAAATATTACAAATAAACACACTCACACATTTATATATGTATGTAAGTATGCAATTGATTCACTTACTCATTCATTTGGTGGCACGCTTGTCGTCCGTTGTATATACGGTCGCATAAACATACAAACAGATAGATGTATGTATGTATATATTCGTATGTAAGTATGTATTATGATGTAGTTTGGTTTGTATGTACACTTTCCATTCATTTATATTTTCATTGATTTGTGCATTTTTACATACTAAATACTTGAAACATTCGTGGCAAGGTTGGTGCAGCTGAGTTCATTCACATTTTAACATAGTTTTTCTTCTGAAATTTTATTTTTTTGTTGTTTTTTTTATTCATGAATGAAAGCATGCGCATGTTGTTCTCAGCGTTTTATAATAATCATCATCATCATCTTCAGCCTTGTTAAATGAACAACAACTACAACTAATACAGTCATCATCATCATTTTACACAACTACAATGTTGTTGTGTGGTAAGCATCTGTATATGTATGAGTTTGCATTGCAGAGATACTAACGTAACTATACAACAGTTATGTAGGTCAATATCCTTTAGTTGCCGGTTAAGGAACTTATATTTTCTCAACCAAGCATCCATCCATTCGTTCGTTCGTTCGTCTGTCCATTCATTCTTTCATTGAACAACCTTCTGCCTTTATTTTTTTTTATTGAAGCCAATGACGTCATAGTCAGTTGTTTAAATACAAACCTTTATACAATTTAATAACTCTTCCGTTAACCTTTTGGTAAGAAATGTTAATGTAAAGAAAAGGCACATAAAATACGTTGAAACTGTACAAAAAAGTACTGAATACAGATTCTTATTCATACATCAAACATTCATTCATTTATTGTGACAACATTTGGTTGAAATTCAAATGAAATTTTGAAACAAAAAAAGGATAAAAATAATAAATTACTAAATTGTTGATTTTGTTGCAGGTTGCTTTTTCGTTTTTTTTTTTTTTTGTTTTAGTTGGGCAGAGGCAAATGTAAATTAATAATTAATGTTGCATTATTATTTAGCCGCAAAAAATGTTTAAAGAGTCTCTGGATATTTATAATTAAATTACAAAATTTGAAAGAGTTTCTTTAATTCAACCATTAGAGCCCAATCAGCCTTGATTAAATCATCACGGAAATAGTCTTTGCAAGCATCAATACTCTGGCGAGAAATCTAAAATTAGAAAAATTAAAAACAAAAAACAAATTATTTTATATAAAAATAATAATAGTTTATAATAAAAAGTATCTAACTTATATGTATGTTTTTTTAAAAGAAGGTTAAACCAGGGAATCGTAAACTAAGAAATTATGACGCATTTGCAATTAAGTTGTTGAACGGAATAAGGACATTTCTTTTTTTTCCCCTAAACTTTAAATTGTTGTTCTGTTCATTCAGCGTTATATTCACTAACGTCAGTCAGTTAGTAGTTACTTTTGTAGGTCATGTTGCTAAAAATAGATTTTGTAGTGTTTTTTTTATTCATTTATTTTTGCATGAATTGCATATACATACAGTCACTATAAAAATAACTGGGTCAATGTGTCATTTTCTAAAGTATTCATTCTTATATTTTGGTTTTATATACCATTTCTGTATGTACTATATTTGTATATATGTATAGTAAAATGTGTATATAGAATGAACTTTACATACAAGCATTTGTAGAAGGTAATTGATGACGTCAAACATTTTTATCAAACATAATTAGATTTTATTTAAGAACTCTTTAAAATGTACTTAAATTGTTTAGGGGTTTATTTATTTGTCATTATTTAACATATTATTCAGTAGTTATCATTTATTGCATTTGAAATGTTAAATTTTCAACAATAAATGTTATTTTATTATATATGTAGGGTAGAAGGGGGATCATACGCCATAGGGACACATCTGTCAATGCGAATAACTTGAAAACCGAGTAATCGATTTTATCGCTTTTATCGATTATCTATCATCCCTGAAAATTTGAAACATTAACTTTACATATGATGGGAGGCAGACATGATTAATTGTTTTTCAAAGGGCTGTGAAAATATTTCACTGTGTGAACTTTTTGTGCTAACTTTTTTAGTTTTTGTGATAGAAAAAATTTATTGGTCAGTATTAGAATGTCAATAACAGTGAACAATAAGACATAATAAAATTTTCGATAATATAATTTGAAGCCCGAAAAAAATTTAAAGTAATCCCCAGAACTGCCCGTGGGGCACATGCGCCAAATATATGTAAGGCTTGTGATGTAGTACAAAATTTGGTTAAAATATAGAAAAAATCAGTTATAATTTGTTTTAATTTATTTTGTTAAGTTTTGTGAAATAAACAATAAATATCTGATTTATTATACTTTGTTTAATCAATTAAAGTATAAAACAGCAAAATAAGTTTTTATTTTTGTAATTTTTTTTTATTTTACTAATGACAAATTTGCCCCACCCCCTAGGCGAATTTACCCCATGGATGGGGCGGAATCGCCGTTTTTTGTCAGTGCGGAAAAGAAAAAAATATGTACATTAGGATGACTTAAGAAAAATTAAAAGGAATAAAACTAAAGCCAACATATCTAAGTATCCGAACCAAAAAAAAATTAAGAATATGTATTGTGGTTTAATCTATCTATCTATCTATCTATCTATCTATCTATCTATCTATCTATCTATCTATCTATCTACTTATCTATCTATCTATCTATCTATCTATCTATCTATCTATCTATCTATCTATCTATCTATCTATCTATATATCTATCTATCTATCTATCTATCTATCTATCTATCTATCTATCTATCTATCTATCTATCTATCCATCTATCTATCTATCTATCTATCTATCTATCTATCTATCTATCTATCTATCTATCTATCTATCTATCTATCTATCTATCTATCTATCTATCTATCTTTCTATCTATCTATCTATCTATCTATCTATCTATCTATTTATCTATCATCTACCTGTTTTTGATCATTGCGTAACTGAATGCGTAAACGAAATCGAAGTGCAGAAAAGTGGTGATTAAAACTTAATAAATGTTACAGAAATGAATTTGGTACCTAACTAAGCTAACTATAAAACCAGCTCAAGTTAATTTTACTTTTTCACGTGATTAATGATAACGGGGAAAATAAAATACCACAATCTTAAAAGAAATGCTTCTGACTTAGCATATTACGTCATTTGAGATATTTCTAATGGAAACTTTTATCTTGATTAATTAATTAGATATATCGCTAAAATTTAAGAGCTTCAGTCGAAATCTTGAAATAATATAGCATTTTTTGAAAACTTACCTTGCTCATAAGCATATCGTCAGCATCGAAATGTCTGCCAAACATTTTTGGTGATTCGCCAGGTATGGGTTCAATCTTTATACAAATCTCTTGACCCTTGCGAGCACTTTCAATTTGTTTATGATTTGATTCAATTGAAGTAACGATACCAATGTCCACAAACTAAACGAAAAAGAAAAAACACAAATTATAATTATTTCTAAACATGTATAAGTACATACATATAAAATATACTTATGTGTGTATTTGGGATTTTCCAACAATTTGCACAAAATTATGAATGAATTTCTTGTGTGTTCAATAAAGGTGGGTAGCATTAGTCGTTGTAACAGACACAACATTTACTTTCTTGTAGATAGATTATTTTTATTTATTTGTATGTATTTTATAAATGTAAATTTATGACCGACCAGTTTTATGTAAAATAAAAATCGTAAAAAGAAACCTTCTATAGCTGTTGTGTACATCAAAAAACTGTATCTACATTTTTGTTTAAGCAAACATACGTTTATACATTTATACATACATTCATATTTACTTCTTATGACAGGAAATTAAAAGCTTAGTGTTTCCTGTGGGCGGTAGATGTGTATGTATAGATACCACAAACCAGAAAATATTATTTACAACAACAACAGCGACTTTAACGAAAACAACGTAAAATACGTAATAATAATGTAACAACAATATTATGTATTTTATTACAGCAACAACAAAAACAGAGTTTAAAATTAAAAAAAAAAAATAAATAGATAGATAAAAAATTACATTTGGGTAAATATAAAAAATGAAGTCTACAATTGGTAGGGCTTGAAAAATTCTAAATAAAATACCTGTAAAGAAGTTATAGTTTCTGATGTACAAAGTTATTAATTGATGCAATCGCAAACAATCTAAACATGAGCAAATTTTTTATAAATTATTAATTTATAAAATCCTACTATGAAAATACTGCAAAAATCTTTGTAGTATGTAAAGTTGTTATTTCTAGTGTGAGTGTCGGAAAGTAGGCATTTTTACCAGATTTCTTGTTTTGAATGGTTTGTGTTCAAAGCTAAAAAATGCTGCATTTGTAATTTGTAGCCAGCAATTGTGGGCTGACGACAAGCAGCAGCAGGTCTGCCCTGTGTTGAAATGTATACAATTGAATTGAATCAAAATTAATTCTTTCAAATGCTTGCAAATTAGGGAGGCTTTAAAAATCGAGTCTAGTCTGTAGTCTAATCTATAGTCTATAGTATAGTCTATAGTCTTTTTTATCGTCTACTATATAATCTAGTCTATAGTATATTCTATAGTCTAGTATATAATCTAGGCTAGTCTATAGTGTAGTCTATCGTCTAGTCTAGAGTCTAGTCTATATTCCAGTATATAGTCTAGTCTATAGTCTAGTCCACAGTCTTGTCTATATTCCAGTCTATATTCTATATTCCAGTCTATAGTCTAGTCTATTCTACAGTCTAGTCTATAGTCTAGTCTATAGTCTGGCCTATAATCTAGTCTATAGTCTATTCTATAGTCTAACCTATAGTCTAGTCTACAGTCTATTCTATAGTATAGTCTATTCTCTAGCCTAGTCTGCAGTCTAGACTATAGTCTAGTATATAGTCTAGTCTACACAGTCTAGTCTATAGTCTAGTCTATAGTCTAGTCCACAGTCTAGTCTATATTCCAGTCTATAGTCTATATTCTAGTCTAGTCTATAGTCTATTCTATAGTGTAGTCTATAGTCTAGTCTATAGTCTAGTCTATAGTCTAGTCTATAGTCTAGTCTATAGTCTAGTCTATAGTCTAGTCTATAGTCTAGTCTATAGTCTAGTCTATAGTCTAGTCTATAGTCTAGTCTATAGTCTAGTCTATAGTCTAGTCTATAGTCTAGTCTATAGTCTAGTCTATAGTCTAGTCTATAGTCTAGTCTATAGTCTAGTCTATAGTCTAGTCTATAGTCTAGTCCACAGTCTAGTCTATAGTCTAGTCCACAGCCTAGTCTATATTCTAGTCTATAGTCTAGTCTATAGTCTAGTCTATAGTCTAGTCTATAGTCTAGTCTATAGTCTAATCTATAGTCTAGTCTATAGTCTATTCTATAGTCTAGTCTGTAGTCTAGTCTATAGTCTAGTCTATAGTCTAGTCTATAGTCTAGTCTATAGTCTAGTCTATAGTCTAGTCTATAGTCTAGTCTATAGTTTAGTCTATAGTTTAGTCTTTAGTTTAGTCTATGGTCTAGTCTATAGTCTAGTCTATAGTCTAGTCTATAATCTAGTCGATAGTCTATAATCTAGTCTATAGTCTAGAATAAAGTTTAGTCTATAGTTCAGTCTATAGTGTATTCTGTAGTCTAATCAAGTCTATAGTCTATCTATAATCTAGTCTGTATTCAATTCTATAGTTTAATATTGTCTAGGGTAAAGTCATGTCCATAGTGTAGTCTAGTCTATCCAGTCTTGTAAAATCGATCAAGTTTGTATTTTTTTTGTAAGAATAGTTTTCTTAATTTTTTAATTTATGGTTACACCCTAATTTACAAAAATATTTATATAAATATAAGTTTATAAAAAAACGACAAACATTTTAGTCTACAAATGCACATGTGTCGCTACTTCCTGTTTTGATCAATTCGGATCGTGTTGATCACCATGTTGATTGTTGATACACTGCCAGCCAGCCAGCAAGCAAGCACACCATTTAGCAGTAATACCAAATTTAGCCAAATGAATAAATAAATATTTCATGATTTATAGTTTTTTTTTTGTTTTGGGGAGGGGGGACAAAACAAAATTAATATTTATATACAACAACAATATTACCAAAATTTATTTCTTATTTACAACAAATAAGGACAAATACTGATATAATATGAATATATTAAAAGTTAAGTGTTAATTTACATATTATAACTCACAGCGCTCTTCACTCATTAAGTTCTAACTATATATTTTAGTAATGTTAAGGTCTACAAATTGGGCCACTAAAATTGTTGTTTATATTTTAAGATTTTGTTTTTGTTTTTAAAGCAGATTGATTTTTATTTTATATTTATATACATATGTATACAAATACATTTAAATATAATAAAGTTATCTGTGTGTATTTAAATGCATTTTACGGGTAGAATGCTGCTGCATCATCAACATCCGATGCATATAATAAATCCATATACAGAAAATAATTTCTGATAAATATACATTAATAGGTAAGTTATGGTTGTATGTTAAAATTATATTTAAATTTTGATATAGACCGGATGTCGTCTATTTTTGTAGTACATATTAATGAAAGTTTATTAATTTGATAAGGTAGCAGTAGTTACAGTGGAGAATAAAATTGTGTTAAAAAACTATAATTACTATTTATTTTCTCCATGTATTGTCTAATGTTGTACAAGCAAAATGCAGAAAGCAGAAAATATACAATTTGAAGAAAATGGAAAATTTGACTAGTTCGTCCTAGAATCCAATTTTAGACCTCTTTTTAATGGTTTTTTAATCGGTTATGAAAAGGCGTTTGAAATACTTAAAATAAAACCTTTTGTATTTTACATAATATTTTTCTTAATTATCCCCTAAAAGATTTTGCAACCATATTAAAATTAACATGAAATACAATTTTATCGAACTGACCATATCTATGGCCCATCAAAAGACTTTGAGCAAATGGATATATGTAAAAACCTTTGAATTAAGGATAAACATCTGTTCAATAATTTAAGTGTTTAAATGAATTACTTTTTAATACCAACAACTTTTAAGAATAAAAGAAGAGTTTTGTCATACAATGTTTATTAAATTTACATTTACAATAAACATTTTCATAATTGACACTTCATGCAGTGGCAGGCAGGAAGTATTAAATTCGACTTTAGAAACGGACATGCATTCAATACGACAAACAAACATTATACGACGAACATAATGAAAACGTGCTGCCACATATCTAAATCCTCATTTACTTTAAATAATAATAATAATAACAACAGCAACAATTGCAATAAGAACTAAACTACCAAAATTACCTGATTCACAAAATGAAACAAAATCGCAACATCCGCATTTTAATTTCAAACAAAAAAATTCCACAAAAAAAATAATAATGAAAGACTCATAAAATTGTATCATTTGGTTGTGTGTTGAAAGAGATAGACGGACGGACAGGCGGACGCTCACATTGAGAGCGAGAACAAAAGATATAAATAAAAATTGAAATAAAACAATCATTACTAGAGGAAACGAATGTACAAATTTAAAATAACTGACATGCCGAGTTTGAAATTTTGAGAGAATGATCAGGTTGCATCGTTTAGTGAATCTTAAAAAACATATGTGATTTTTTATGGTTTTGCAACTTAAATATTTTTGCAATGGAAAGAGTGATATTGATTCGTTGATCATCACCATAAAGTCACCTGGACTGCAAGAAAAGTATTACTTTCTTATCTATCTATTTATCTATCTATCTATCTATCTATCTATCTATCTATCTATCTATCTATCTATCTATCTATCTATCTATCTATCTATCTATAGATTGCTTCTTCTTTCCCTTAAGTTTCCGCAATCGAACGTAATCAAAATACAGAATACGGGTGATTGATTAACCTTTGGACTAAACGATTGATCCACCTTTTAAATAAAATATTAATAGACATTTTGACTATTATATTGCTTATTCCATTGACTAATCTACTGACCGTTCTATAGACTAATCAATCTATTGAACTGACATTCCTTTAGTCGATTTACTAAAAAAATCAGTAACCTGTGGACTAGAAGAAGTACTTAAAATGTCATAAAAGTAACTGAGTACTGAAAAAGTACAATACTTGTTAAATATTTCCCATCTCTGACTTACATTCTAAGTACATAAAAAGTAGTTTTAATCACGGCTGTTTCATTTTAACCCTCTTTGAGAAGAACAAAATAATATTTATTTAATTCCATATTAATAGAATTAAAAATTTACACACTCAGCTACTGCTATGTACGTGAATAATACAAATTGAATTCATTCACACACAATATATTCTTTGTTGTACCACAAAACAAGTAAGTAAATGAATGATCGTATGAATGAATGAGTGATTGAGTATATAAAACAGTTCCATTTGTTAATCTAATGTATTTAGGTAGACTCATGTAACCAACCGGAAGTAACCGGAAGAAACAATTAAATTAAGCCCTTTCGGATGTATGTACACATACTTCAACTCTCGTTCTTTCTCTCTATACAAAGTAATCATATTTACATACGTTCATAAGTATATATGAAGAAAAAAACAGTAAGTACATACAAAGTAAAGGCAAATATGGCACGATAAATTTATGTACAAACAATAGAAACGGAAGTAAGTGAATGTCTCACTGAATACCAAATAATGAAAAAATACAAAATAAAAACAATAAAGAATAAGAAATGACAATAAGAAGGAACGAATACGGCATTAAAGAACTCACAGGGAATTACCGGCATTAACAACAGCTACAACAAAAAGATAGCAGTAGCATTGTAGAATCCCTGCAGTTTAGGGTGCCTATTGGCTTTAAATTCCTTTTACTTACCTATATTTGACTATTACGAGAGAGACACTAAAATGCCAATTGACCTCTTCTTTGATTATTTTCATCATATAATAAAATGACAATTGACTTCTATTCGCTGTTATACGCGAATAAATTAAAATTGTAATAAGGAAAGTCGTTAGATGTTAGGTTAAAATGGATATATAAACTCCACTGGAAACTGCTGGGAAATTTTTATATTTTAAAACAAAAAGAAGTAATAACCTAAAAAGTCATTATTTTGAATTTAATAAACCAGTTAAAAAATCTGCACTTTCAGCAAATTGAAATTTTAGCCAGTAGGGGTTAAATATTATTGCAACGTTGTTGGTTTTTTGCTTTAAAATTCGTTTTCTTGCAGTTTTTTTTAATATGGGAAATAAAAAAGAAAATTTTGTTATTTAGGCATGTTTTTAAAATGAATCAGAAAATAATATTAAACCTTATTCGAATTTTGCAAAATTATTTTGAATGAGTTTCAACGTTATTTAAATTAATAGAAAATAATATTAAGGCAGTAGAGTATTTGGTCTATGACATAGAAATTGAAGAAATACAAAGAAACTATAAAATAAGATATAGAAAACTCTTGAGCGAATTACAATGAACTAGAAACAATGAAATCCTTGGCAATTACACTGGCCAACAAACTTTTAGCCCAGATGTCAGAGTAAAATTTGCTAAAGGAGAAAACTATTCTGAATCCAAATTACATCAGATATTTTAGCCTACAGACGAATAGATCCGTAACGACGAATTTATTTTGAAATTCATGACGATCTTATCACGTATAGAATTATAATGGATCGTTAAAAATTTTATCACACAATTTTATGCATTGTGTATGAACGATGTGTCCGTAGTCTTATCTGGCTAATATCTAGATACCATATCTCAAAGGATGGAGATTGCACTCAAATAGCCTTGGTGTAAAAATCCATCGAAAACGGAACTTATTTTCTTCACTAAGAAATACAAGTCAACCATCTTCACTCTTAAACTGATAAATAGAATAAAGTTGAAGATAATCGAGCTATCCAATAGTGCTAAATATCTGGAACTCATCCTGGTTTCAAAATTACCACGGCTGGTGTAAAAAGTGGCTGCGGCCACATACAGATAAGTCATGGCGCATAAACCATAGGAATTCCAAATGACTTTTAAACATGATATTTATTATATCGTGAACTGTCTGGTGGAAATATCACCGAAAATGTTTCGAAAAAAACCTCCGAATATAAGCATTGCTGATCAGGGGGTCATTCGCACAACTCCATCAAAGGCTCTCTTTGTCATGATGGGATGATGAATGTAATATCCCAAAAGGTTGCCCCCGCAGATTATCAAACTTGATCTAAATGTCACGGAAGCAATCCTACATGACAGATCGTCTTTACTGATAGCTTAAAATCAGTTCATGTTATAGGCTGTGGCTTATATACAGCACATTTGGGAACAACATCAAACATAGTTCTAGAATGCCGGGAATCCCAAAATTAAATTCCAAATTAGTACTAGATTTCAGAACAGCAACATATTCCTTATAATTCCATCGCGGACTTTTTTGCCAAGGTATGCTTCTCACTAGTAAGGGGCCACCGAGAGCTCTCAACCTGCGAACGCTCTATACGCGAAAAACTATATGAGCTTGTGCAATGCAGATGGCCCACTGAGGTCATCTGTTGTTTCCATCTGTTTACACACAAAGATCCCAAGCCCTTCAGCATATTTCGAGAGTAAATCCGCAAAATCTAACGGCGGTGGTGACTAGCAACTGGCCTTTTAGGCTCCATGATGAAGAGAAAACTTACCCAGTAATGACTTCTGTCGGAAGTCATAATGAAGAGAAGGAACAGTCCCACTTCCTCTTTCAGTGCCCCGCCCTAACAGATCATAGACTGAATCTATTAGGTAGCAACTTTAGCATGACTTAACGAATCTATCAGAGGTTAGGATAACCGAAAGATAGACTTCGTGCCAAAAACTGGAGAGTAAGCTAAGCGTTTCTCTCACTTAATGTATCGCAAAGGGATCTATATGGATCCAAGTGTGTCCCAGTGAAGACGACCTTCCAACCTAACCTAACATAGTATATGGGCATGATTTAACCATTCCAATCTCTTGGGATATACATATAGAAATAATGGAAGAAAAAGTCTAATTTATTAAAATGCCAATTAAATCCTTTAATAACAATGACACAAACAATCCAAGTGGAAAAAAGAGATCTATTATCTATTTGAAACCTTAATAATCTAGTGGCTAATAAAAAACAATCAACAACAAATTCAAACAGGATATCGAAGGTATAAATAAATAAGAAACCTACATTATCTTAAGAAACATCCATCCCAGATAATATATTTCTCACTACATAAGTTATAATCTGGCCAATAGTATTAATAAAAGGAGTTTTTAATTACTATAGTAAAGTGCAATTTACCTAAACACGTAAAATTCATTCACACAATTATAGTTACTACAACTATCAACTTGATCGTTAAGGAACGCAACAACTACAACAGTAATAACAAAAATAAAGAAGCAATTGTGGATGATTGTTGTATGTTGCAGCTACTGAAAAGGAAATTAAAACATACTTGCTTGTTATAACAACAAGAGCTTAAATTAAAATTTTAAATTGTATTAAAAAAAAAACAAAGAACAAAACATGCCCAACGGGTTTCAATAGTTTATTGGATGTTTACTAAAGGAAGCAACAACATACCGGCAACAAATAAAATCAAGCAACTGGTTCTTCTCTAGAGACAAATTTCAAATCAATGACAATCCAATTTATTTCCACTCAACGATCGCCATCACTTGGTTATTTGCAGAGAGTATAAATAAGAGTAGGAATTTTTAAATAAAACTGATCTCGGTAATTCATAAATATCATATCACCCATTAACCACAAAACTTTTCTCAGAATTCAACAGAGAGAGAGAGAGAGAGAAAGGAAAAGAACTTTGCAAAAACAAGAAATAAATGATAAAACTAATTTTTAGAAAAATTGAAGCAAAAGGAATTATGTTTGAAACTATCTGGTTTAGCTAAGGCGAATGGAAATACTTCCAAAGAACTATAACACCAAAATCGCGCAAATAATTAAATGTAATGCTATTCTACTGCTTCAAGATTTTTTCCGATTTTACTATTGGATAATTCAGATTTTCTTTACTTATATAGTGAACCTTCTTTAATGTAACCAAACTCGCCTGTAATTATAGTTTTTAGTGTAAAAAGGGACGGGAAACAACAGCATACTCTTGGGTAATTGAGGAAGTCATAATTACCAATGGATGATTTTGCCGGATGATAATAACGAATGGCAACAGTAAAAATAACAAAACGTATAAATAAACATAAAAAAACATGTTCAGCATGACGATTTTAAAAGAAGAATGTTCAAGCCCAATAAGGAATATGTGAGTAAGAATATACATATTAGCAAGAAGAATTTTCAAGGGTTGGAGCGAAACGAGTTTAAAAAGATTTTTTTGTAACCATTATTCAGGATGTTGCATACAAAATTTGACACATGCTGGTATGAATGAATCAATTTTATATTTCATTCACAAGACAAGACGCACAACAGCGACACAAACAAGAAAAGGTAGTCAGTCACAAGACATTCCTGTAAGTGCCAGCGACGACGACTCATTTAACATTTAGCCTCCAGAAAATTAAAACATTCTTTATTAATGACGACTACAAAATTTATTACGACATATCTATGTATAGTCAATTGATAATTAAAAGAAATTTATAAAGTATTTAAACAAAAAAAGATCTGTATTGAAAATTAAACTAAAATTATAGCTATTGAACTAATCAACCACCAACTAACCAAACTACCTACCTACCATCTATCACACCTGAGTCAATAATGTTTTCAACAACAAAAAAGGAGCATGATAAATTATCAATATTTAGTTTGACATAAAGATTGTAATGAAATTTATATCAGAAACCTCTATGGCGCAGTAATGAAGGGTGGGTGTTGTTTCTTTACGTCTGGCTATAGTCGCATTATATTTACATTTACTATACGCCATTAAACGCCACAAAGACATTCATTCATTCATTCTCATTTATTCTCGTATTTCAAACAATTGTCTACAATTGTTAAATATATATATGTACATAGTTTTGACGCAATGTAATTTTATATAAAGATAAATAACAGTTTGCACTTACCTCCTTGCTGGGCACACAAATCGGTGTTCCTACTTTAACAATGCCATTTTCTACCATTACGCCCATAACAATGGGATCACGACTGTTGAATATAAATTGTGGCAGTATCTGTAATTGAGAAAAAAATAATAAAAAAATTATATAGAATTTGAATATTACAATTTATTATTTAGAGACTTAAATGGTCCTTTAAAATTACAGGTGTAGAGACTTTAATAACTTGTGTATGACCACATCTTTTTTTTCTTAAACATTTAAACCCGACCAGATACACAGTTTATCATGTTAATTGCAACTCAATTTCCGTTCAACGTCTACGAATTCTTGTTTGGAAAGAAATTTAAACTACCCACCACATATGTAAACAGACAAGTACAGTATCTGTCAAAAGTTTATAGCTGTTTCAAATTTTGATGAAATTTACTGAAGATATCATTATTTATTCCATTTTTGTCATTTCGGTTCTCAATATACTGTTATTCGAACCGTTTAGAGACTTCAGTTCCATACCTATTACTCGGTAAATTTGGAAAAAGGATATATTTTTAAATAACAGTTAGTTTTGTTGTGATTCATTGCGATTCAAATGGTTACAAGTCAATTTTAGACGTTTAAGACATTTTTTGAAGGGGGGTTTGTATAAGGGCCAATCATTACGAAAATCTGCAGTGTCATTAATACTTATATAAAACTTATTTGTGCCAATTTTTAAAGAGATAATAGTATATTTGACGTAATTATGGCATAAAAAGCCCAAATGGGAGGTACGGTTGTATGGGGGCTAGGTGAAGTAATGGACCGATTTCAACCATTTTCAATAGGCTTCGCCCCTGTTCCCAAAAACATGCTTGGTCCAAATTTCATCAAATTATTTGAAAATTGCACACAGGGTTTACATGGATAGCCAGCCAGACGGACGAACATGTCTTAATCGACTCAAAAAAAGATTCTGAATCTATCGGTATACTTTAAGGTGGATATTGGACCAATATTTTTTATGTTACAAACATCAGCACATCTTGATTCCGATCTTGTTTCCGATACTCGTCTATTTATTTTATTAAGACAGCGCGGATCCAGAGAGACAAAAAGTAAAAGGAAGACAAAGTTTCCCCTCCTGATTAGTTACTCATTCTTTAGCCGTACAGTACGGCCCGTACTGTTAGTATTTGAAATAAACTCTCAGCAGAGACTTGTAATAAATATATGTTCACTACTAACCTCACTATCATAACCTTTTTCCAAGTTCCATCAGCGAATGCTGATTCAAAAGAAAAGAACAGACGTTGTTGAATCACAGTGGGTGAATCATTGCAATACCTTTTGTATGAAAGACCAGACTCGTTAAGTGTTTTTTTGAATCGGCGATAAGTCTTAAAATACTATTTAACTGGAAGATTTAAAACCGATGGAACTAGCCAATGTAAAAAGGCGAATTTATAATTTCTTTAATATGATTGTCTATTTGTAAGATTATAAAATAGAAAAAAAACAATTGAAAATTTATTTAAAATTTATTCCATAGAATGCATTTTTCATTAAATGCCAGTTGAATAAAAAACAAATTCAATATTTTCCACTAAGGTTGGGATCAATGTTTTGTTGGACTACCGGCCGACCGACAAAATACACATTATTCATGCAATACATACAACATAAAACACAGTCAGCAAACAGAATAATTATCTTAATTGAAACTACTTATTTCATCCGATGCTCCAACTTCAGCTAATACAATTACTTCACACAATTTCTGACATGCTTCTAGGGTTATAAATGTATCTTCATCCGGTTGATTGCATTTTACACCTGTACGACGCTTACAACAATAACAACGATAACTATAACAACCGTCTACTATAAATGCTGACATCCGCCTGTAGAACGCAATTACAGTGCGAGAGTGTATCCTCATTCTTCTTCTTTTAAAAACATAACATAACCAACAAACATAAAAAAGAAGAAATCATAAAAAAAACTGAAGACGAAAAAGAAAACCAAACTTGATCGAAAACATGTTGCTTGCCAGCCAGCCAGCACAACCACAAAAGAATGTTTGTTTCTTCATTCACATATCAATGGAAAAATAGACGTTGGTTGGTAACATGTTCTGATACATATTCAATTGTATTGCATGTTGTTTGGAATATATAAATACAAGAACAACTTTTATAAAATAGGTTCTAGATCCAGTTAAATATAATAAAATAGTTTAGTTCTTATAAAACTTTTACATAATGCTCTGTTATATTTCTTAAGGAAATTATAGCAACTAAACTGGTCTACATAAATTTTATATAATATAAATCATCTATTATTGCCGGAACTACTGCTGTTCTTAAACGATGTGTTTATTTTTTACTTTAATTACAAAGACATTTTTAAATATATGTATGTATATTTAAACTTACCTTAAGTTTGCATGGGAAGACTGCTATGGAACGGAACTCTTCACGTTTCTTTTGTTTTAATTCTTCACGATAAGCCATAAATTTATCGAATAAATGATAAATAATATCGGCCTGGAATATCTTAACGCCTAAGGAATCAGCCATATCTTGTGCTTCTTTTTCGACTTTAACATCAAACGCCAAAATAGTTGCATATCTAGAAAGAATTGCATAATGTAATAAATTAGAAAAAAATTTTAATAACAAAATTATTAATACTATTTTGTTTTTAAATTCAGTAAAAAAGAGAAAATTAATCGTAATCTTAATTTTGAGAAGATCGAACTGTTGATAAATTCGCTAAATGACAATATAATTTTAGATCTCAACTTTAAAAGATTATAAAAATCTGATACCCGAGTTTGCTAGCAAACGAATATCAAAATGCTTTACGTGAACACCTGTCGAGTTGGCCTATTTCACGGTGGTCTTTTTCAACCACTGCTTGAGCTTTTATGCGACTCACAACCGCCGCATTTTTCTTCTTACACGCCGGTGGCAATTTACATATTTACAATTTTCAGTCCAGTATACGTGCACTTTGCTCAAGTACTTGAGCAATCAGGTACGAACAGAGTTTTCTCTGAACATACCTGGACAAGAAAGGAAATTTCAATGACGACACTAGTTTAAGATACCTTTTTTATACATATTTAACCCAAAACACTTCTCATTTATCCGACACATTCATAAGAGAAAATCATACGTCACAAATATTACATTAATTCCGTATTATATACATTTAATACCAACTCAGTCCCACAGTCACTGCATTATGAGAAATCTGTTGCCAACGGAAACAGCACCGAACTTAACCCGAATCATGGACTTCACCGTGTCTCAGTCATTTAACCGAAACTCACTCTACCTGCGAATTTACTACGTGAATGCTGACCAGCCAGGACATAGTCCTGCTGGCAACCCGTAGTACCAGATTATATGTTAATGGTTAGACCCCATGTCAAATCATTTTAAGGACTAGCCTAAAAGTGAAATGACATCACCAGTTTATTGTCCTGTTAGACAAGAGGTACTGGTAGCAGAACACTAAGATTAAACTCTTTAATCAAAAAAACCTTAGGTGAGGTTGCTGGCAGAAGTAACTATGCAAGTCGACTTGGGTTGCCGCAGGAATAAACAAGAAACGGCCTTCCGTCTCCGAGAATGTCCTGCTCCTGCCGCTAAGAGAAGGCATTTTTTTATATTCAACATCATTGAGTTATTCTGGATGAAAACTAAATGAACTCCAGAGATTTCTCAGGGTAACATGTTGGATCAAATACTATATAATATGTGACAATTGGAGTGGTCCTATACTTTCGATTCTACTTGATTGTTTAAAAACATTTCATTTGATATCGATGACATAATTTTTTTTAAATCTAGACAGCCATTTATGGGTAAATTTACTAACAACATTGCTATGCCTTTGAGATCTAGGGGCTTTAAAATCTAAACAAAATTAACACATATACTAAATTGACTCTCCTATATAAAGAGTTTCAGAAAATCTATTCTAACAGGTTAACGCAGACGCGAGTTGACAAGCGGACTGTATAATCACTGTTCATGATCTTCAAATTCAAAGTCGTATTTATTATATACTTTATTTCCATTTAAGATTGCATACATTAGGATGACACCATATCCATAGAACCAAAATATAAATATTAAAAGATTATTTATAAACTCATTTTATAAAAAAAGCTTGTTTTAGTCTTAATAAAGGAAACAGGATCGAAGCTTTCTTACACTATAAGTGATTCAATTTTAGTGTTAATGCAAGTAATTTGCTAGAGTTAAGTCCCTAATATAATATGAATTTGAAATACCCAATTGAAATTGGTTTAGTAAGGAGCTGTTGTCAACTAATTAGAATTATAAACGTAAAAAATAAAAGTGAGATAATACTTATATCTACATTAAATATCTGTTATTCGTCGACTGAAATTGACTGAGTTCAATATTGAGTTAAAAAAATATAACTTGGAAACCAAAACTAAACTAAGTGTCTCACACTTCGCAAATATGATCACTATCATTAAAATTCTAAATTATTTATATGTCTCTTAATAAAAAAACTTTAATTAAAATAGTAATACTCAATAGTATTCAATTGAACTCATTGAAATTATTCATTACGGTTTCTTATGAAAAGGGGTTTTACAACTAGTATGACTAAAACAACAAAAAAAGGTTAGCGCTTCTAATTAGTTGACAACAGCTGCGTGCGTGTATAGTATGAACTTACATACTACATATCAATGAATGTCTGTGCAATTCGCTCATTTTTTACAAGTGAGTAATTCGCCCGATGATCGCACATTACACAGGAAACTACCCATTTAGAAAAAAAGACAAAATAATAGCATAATAAATTCCTGAATCTTGCATGTGGAGTTAGTTGAGTATGCTGTAGTCGTAGTCCGTCGTCTGTCTGTCTATATTTCAGTTATCCAAACATGCGTATCGCATTCGTGCAAAAGAAACAGTGGAAGGCAAAATTGTTACGTTTTTTTTTTTTAATTTAACAATATAGATCTTTCTAATTTGAAAAACAACTCACTTATATGATCTGCTTATTCGAATGGAAATTTCTTTTTACATCTGTCAAGTTTTCTGCCCCACTGTTAATACACAACACTCAGACAGCCCAATATTGAGATTGTCATTGATTCATTCAGTCTCATCTCGTTTATTCAAACAAGTTTTTATAGTCGTTTGTATGGTTGGCGATCATCATGATTGTTGATGACGATGTGATATTCATAAGGAAAAGTTAATGTTGATGATGATGTTAATGATGGCTATTAATTTATTCAACATCGGATATTCAATATTATTTAAATTGTTATTTACTACCATTGTTTTTTTTTCGTTGGATTTCATTCATTAATTCTTTTCGTGAATGAATATCTATGTATGCATGTATGTATTTGAGTGTGTATTTATATAAATTTAAAATATTTATGTGGGGAAAATAAATATTAAAAATAAACCAAATATGGTTTAACCATCATCATTATTACAATACTATAATAGTATTTAATCAATCATAGAATAATAATACTAGAGTTTTAGTAAACGATTTGAATGCATTATGTGTGTAAAATATTAAATTACAAAAGTTATGGATTGATTTATGTGTTTTAATAATACTTTGCCACTAAGAATTTTTTTTAAACATTTTAGAAATCAAAGTTAAAACAGTACTTATTGTCCTATGTCTGGTCGTTTTTTAGCAATGAGGTTAACAACGTTCAAAAATTCTCATTTCACATACAAACGCACAGTTATGTGTATTTTGTCATGGATGTAATCATTGTAAACGAGGATGTAGACAATCGACACTTTATAACCCATTTGTAAGCGTGAGAGTGGACGCTTATGGTTTTTGCTGGTTTTCGATGATAACTGGCTTCCTCGTAGGACAAGCACATGTTAAAATAGCTAGTCTTCTGGACGATCGGTGGCTATCTTTACAAACGGTTGCAGCGAAATGAAGACCTTCTGACTTATGCTTAACACTTTAAAATGGATCCTACCTAGGAGAACATATATATTTTGATTTAGAAGAAATGATCTTTATAAATGATCGATTCTGCACTTTTGCATTCTAGATCTAGCTATGAAAATAAGTTGGTTGCCTCCGTTAAATGATGTCGAACAATAGAATGATCTTAAAAAGATCGACGATCTTTGATGTATATACAGATCTGTCAAGCATGTTATTGCAAGAAGTATGTTTCACCTTTCATTGTCAATTTACGATCTTGCAATAAAGAAAAAGTCCTAAGTTGGTTGATTGTCTCCGTTCTATGCTGTCGAATAATAGAATGATCTTAAAAAGATCGACGATATTCGATACATTTTCTGATCTGTCAGGCATTTGATTTTATTTTCAATTGACGATCTTGCTTTAAAGAGTCCTTTGTTCTATGTTGTTGCATAGAGTTTATTGCAGATCGGTGATTATAAATGACTTTTTGTTTTATATCTTATTGCCAATTGCTGATCTTACAAAGAAGAAATAGGTTATAGTTTCAACTCTTAAGATGTCTTTGTTCAGTGTGATCTATTTTTGATTGATAGATTAAAGAACACAGTCTCATTGACTATTCTAAATCATTGTCGATCAATCGGTGATCATCGATTATAACTATATCAAATAACACGTTTTTTAGCAAAATTATTTAATAAATTTTTTGTAAAATACGTTTGAAATAGATGACGATAGTCAAATAATTTAATGATCTTTATAAATGATCGTTTTTGCACTTTTGCATTCTAGATCTAGCTATGAAAATAAGTTGGTTGTCTCCGTTTAATGGTGTCGAACAATAGAATGATCTTAAAAAGATCGACGATGTTTGATACATATTCTGATCTGTCAGGCATGTGCTTGCAAGAATTTTATTATAGAAAAACATCTAAGTTGGTTTTCTTCGTTTCATTCTATTCCGTCGATTATCACGATATCAAGTAACAGGCTTTTCAGCAAAATTATAGATGACGATAATCAAATAATTTAATATGATTATCTCAAAAACTTTTCGACTGATCTCTGTTTAATAGTTGCCGATGTACAAATTTAATTTTTACCAATTATATATTAATTAATAATAGTAGTATCGGCTAACATTTAAAAACAAAAAAATATTTATATTTATATCATTTATAATACTTACTGAGGTTCATGTTCCAACATTGTTGATGCCTTCATGACATCACGCTTCACAACTGGACCAATACGAATGGCTGAGTACTAAAATGATAAAAAGAAAATAAAAACAATTTTTGTTATTTTACAAAATTCTCAATATATGTATGTATGTATGTATAGAGACTGTACAATAAACAATTAACTTAATTGACACAAATAGTATCAGCACCGTCACCGTCAGTCACACTATTATCCACTTGACAACAGTGAGGGGGGTAAGTAAAACATATGTACAACTTCTATGTATAAACATGCTGCTTACAAATATATACATTTAGACATATGGACCCAAGTAAGTATAAATAATATTTTTTCTACATAAATAAAATACCTATTGGGGGGCTGGAAACTATTAAATGTAATGAAAACTTTTTAATGTTTTTTTTTTTTTTTTTTGTCAGAGTACATTGACATTTCTTTTTAATTTCTAGGGTTACAATATTTCTTTAAAAGTATAACTACTTAAAAGTTCAGCAAAAAACCCCAGACTTTAATGGAAATTAATTAGTAATTGAAAATTAATTTTATTTCTCCCAATATTGTAAAACTGCGGATATCCGCAATACTTTCCAATTAAGCAAAAATAAAAAACAAAACATTTCGGTGTGTCAGAACAAATGGACAAGTTCGACTGCTAAATCGTTACCAGTTATTATTTTAAACACTTTCTCACTGTAGTCTTATGTATGTATGTGTAGAATGATTTTAAAAAATATATATATAGAAGGAAAAAAATAAGCACGAGGGGAAAATATGCAAACATTAAAGAAGACAACAACGACGATCTTGATTTAGACCAAAAAAAAAACCAACTTTAATGTACAAAACAACATTTCGCAACGGAAGCAATTCTTCCTGTTGATATTTTTTTTCACTTTTTTATTATTTTTAGTAATAGTACGTATCGTACATTGATAGTACAAGTAAATAAAGCTTTTAGGGGAAACCTAAGAACACTTAATTCCTAAACAAACTTTCGTGTCAAGAACAACTGAAATAAATATCAAGAAGGAAGTGGTCATAAAATAAGAACAAGCTAAGTCATAAATTATTAAAATTGCTATAGTTTAAGAAAAAAACTCAAAAAAATTCAAAAACTTTCTAGCCACAATCTTAATTTGTTCATAAAAGGGTTGTCAAACAACTTTTTTTTTTGGGGGGGGGGGGGGGTTGGGTGATTAAGCGTATTAAAATTCATTTTATTTTCATTCAATAAAGAAATACACAAAATATACTCATATACAAGCACCATCACAATACATGTATGTCACATTGTATGAATAATGCATATAATAATGGCAAAAACGTCCGTCAACAGTGTGTGCTGAATGAACACTTAATTTCATTCATAAATGTTTACGAATGTACGTTTTACTCATTCATTCACTGTTTTAGTTACACATACAAACACTCGGTATTAAAAATATGTACATACATTTATACATACATATATAGATATAAATATTTATATACACTATATGAATGAATAAAAGAAATGTTAAAACACAAACTGTTCGTGCTAAATCGAAAAGTTAATTTTGAAAAGTTGGTAACAAACAGTAGGATCAGATAGTATTACTTTCTGGTAATCTTGTTACATAAAGTGCCGGTAAAAATATATTCAACAGTTTCAATTCCATTTAATTTTTTCTTCCCAATAGTAGATATGCGATTCCTTTTAAAGATTGGGAGCAAAGTAGACGTGTTTGACTACAGCAAAGTTATAGATTGTGTTTAGTTTAACAGTATTTTAAGGTGACAATTAGTCCAATGTACTTTCTCAAAGAAATATTTTTATCATGTAAAGGCTCAGTATAATTATTCTCCACACACAGAGACAATAAAACAATCCATCTAAATTATTGGATACTAGCTTTGAAATATTTATCGATTTAATGTTTTATTTGATCTCGATGAAACGTCAGTTTTCCAGTATCTTGATCTCAGAAAGAAAGAAAATACCCTTTATATTCAGTATCAACCACCAGAAACTGAATTTAAACATTTTTTACCTTGATGTTCTATTTGGTGGTGATGGAATGTCAGTTTTCCAAGTTCTTAAACTCTTAAGGCCCATAATCTGTGACATTTTCTACAAGAACAAGAAGTCGAAGTGCTTTAGATAAACACCTGCGGTGTTGGCCTTTCTTCATGGCGCTACTTTTAAACTACCGGGTGAGTTTATTAGACGACTCACCACTTTTTTATTTGATTCCGTTTACAGCCACTCAGATAAGGACATAATCAGCAGACCGAAATACGGATCCATCAAATAAGCCGAATACTCGTCCTTATTCACATATAACCGGTAAGAACGGAGGAATCTCGGAACATAGCCGGTTTAGGAAGGAAAGTGGTATCATTTGTACAAGATAATATACTCAACACACTTTTCGTTTATCTGGCAGACTCATTGAAAAAAATCACACTTATACCCTTGCATCCAACCCCTATCACAATTAACATCAACTTATTTTTAATACTTAATACCACAGGCATTTCTCTCTGCAACAGAACCAAACTTATAATTATAGACTTTCATTTTTATTCTCCACTTCAGTAACCATTGCAAGCCAAAATCTGGAACTCTGCGCTGTTGACTAATGCTTCCGATGATATAAGATTATTAGGTTCTCTGCTTCGACATCATGTTAACTTTTTTCAAGGAATGAGTGATTATACATTTGGTCATCACCAGTTTATAGTCCCGGCAGATTACATAGATATATTCGTAGCAACTTATTTCCCCGTGCCTACAATACTGTAGAAAGAAAGTTTCCTGGTAATGTGAGGCCACATGTCTTTGTAGTAAGTATGGCCATGTACATACTGAACATAGTACAATAGAAATCGTCGCTCAAATGATAAGTTTCTAGGCCTACAAACATGGAAAAAGCTGTTGCCAATTTTGTTCGAGATATAGCTCATAATTTTGTCGAGTGGAACGTAGATCTAAAATCAAATAATCTCAACTAAAACCAAGTTTACTTATACACTGTAAACTAAAACTGTTCAGCTTTGTTAAGTTCTACGCCAAACAAACTATTTGGCGAAATAACCCTAAATTTGAGATTGATTTCTTTAGGGTTCTTGAGATTTCCAAAACATTCTTTCACAAATTTAACCTACAAAATTAAGTGCTGTAAAACATATGAAACATTTGATGGCTAATCAACCAAGAACCTATGGTATTTAGTGAGTAACATGACCTATTCTATAATTTTACTATTCTCAAGGCAAAGTATGAAAATAGATAATTACTTTCTAAATGTAACGGAATATTAGCAAAATTGAATCATTGAAAAAGTTTATATAGAGGCATTTTTACTAGTTTAATACCTTCTTTAAAAGTTTATGATTTTGAGTTGTGACAGTTTGTTACTTAATATAATATTAAATAAATACGTTAGTGAAATACATACAGCTACACACTTAGGTATATGTAAAAAAATACACATTTACATATTTTTATTGAAATGTATATTCAGCCATATGTGACGTACAAAACGTTTTATTAAGAAATAGTTGAGGTATAAACTTTTATGGTAACTTGTTATACAAATATGGTATAATACTACCGGTTAGTAGGAGTTTGTTTCATTTGGTTTTTTTCTATTTTTCAATTCATTCATAATTTGATACAACAAAGAATTTTATAATAGGTAGGTGGTGCAAATAGATACTTTTACTAAATTAAGTGAGTGTGTTTTTTTTCAGTTTTGTACATATCACCATTAGTAGAGTAGATTGACCAAAGTCTAAACTAAATTTAACAGTTTTACAGTAACAACTAGATAATAATTTTAACAAAACCAAATTGTAATGGTTAAAATTTTCTGAAATTGACAATAAAGAAGAATTTTTTTAATTATTATCTGAACAATAGAGATATGTATGTATATTTAGAAAATTATTTTCAAATTATGCTTTATGTGAAAATAAAACATATTTTTGTAGCCTCTTCCAGCTGTTCTATACATTTGGCATTGATAACAATAGTATATTTTTGACCACATCTGTTCGTTTATATGCACAGTGTGTTTTTTTTAACCATGTTGCATGCTAAAAAAGCAACATTTGGCTACCTACAAACATGCAATGATCACCCACACCTTTACATTTATTCGTTCGTTCGTTCGTTCGTTCGTTCATTCATTCATTCATTCATAGATACAAGCATAAGTTTACAAATGTATGTTGAAAACAAAATACCATTTTTTTGTTGTTCATTCAATTAGTAGACGTATTCGTTGAACAACCAACAGCTGTAATTCATTAAAGATTTTGTAAGTTTTATGAATGAAATACTCTTAGTTACTTATTACTGTGAAATGTTCATTGCAAACAATAGTTTTTGTTTTTGGCGTATTTTTTCATAGGTTTCGTAAATTGCAAAAGAAAAAAAAGAGAAACGAAAAGAAAAATGTCAAATTTGCTATTGCTGGCAGTTGCTAGCAAACTTAAACCCTGCCCATTCATTAAATAAACAAAAGATAAATGCGGGAAAAAACCTAAGCATACATAATAAAAGTAGTTTTGTGCTAAAAAAAAGACATAATTAGTTCAATTTAAAGCTAAGTTTTCTTGCTCTTTATTTCAATTAAGAAAACCCGTATGTTTTTTGTAAAGAACAAAAATAAGTTTATAAGGAAATTAGCCAAGCGTAGAGCCAACCTATGAAAAAAGGTCTAAGAAAAATTTAAGATCATTCCATAGCGCTTTAACCGACATTCTTCTAAAGCTATTTAGTCTTCAATCAATCAACTGGTGACATTCGAAAGCGATCGAATCCTCAGTAAAATTTTAAATATTTAATAATTTAACCTCGAATGTTTTAAATCTTAGAAAATAAGCTGTCGTTTGGTATTTAATCTTGCACTAAGTATAACCTAAGGAATCGGAAATCTATTGTTACGAAAACTAAAGGAATAAACATTTGTAACGAAAATAATTTGATTTCTTATTCAATACCGAAATCGCATTCAATCAATATTGAATGCCCTCATCTCAAGAAGGAAAACCAGTAGCTGTGTTATATAAATATGTTCTAAGTACTTAGTAGGAGTAGCCTATTGTCTACCCATTCCATCCTGATGACAGGATGATGACAATTGGTATAATTGCAATTCCCGGGAAAATATGTGCCACCAGTTTTTCTCTAGTCTACAATGATCGAATGTATCCTCGACCTTTCCTTGGAATGATTTGAAATGAGATCAGACCAAAGAACCACATAACCGTTAGCCTGCAGGGCAGAGTTTCGGACTTCATCTGGTCCCGGTTATTGGAGTGGTCCTTTCGGATGCATGTTGTGATTGTTTAAACTGAGATTCGCGAGAAGAAAATACTGAGACGGTTAAAAGACTGATGCTCGGTACAGTCTAAGTTCGGTGCTGTTGCCGAAATTAATAGATACCCCACAGAGGAACGACTATAGGACTAAACGTAGCTAATGAGTTGGTGTTAAGTGTAATACCGTGATACAGGATGAATGTAGGGCACGCATTCATAGATTAAGTTTGTCGAATGAATGAGAAGTGTGCTGGGTTGAATAGAGATGGATGAAATTTACCTTCTTTGTCTAAGTATGTTCAGGGTTTTCTCTGTTGATACCAGTTTTACCACGTTCTTTTCTCTGTGAGTAAAAACAAAGTCCTCTGCTTATTTAATGGATTCGTGTTTGGATCTACCGAATCCCATCTGCGTGGCATCTCGGAGATTAAGTTACGGAGCAGTAATGATCAGCGATTATATAGTTCGAGTAATTGGGCAAAGTGCTTATAAATGGATCGCCAAAATCTGTGATTGAAAAAGTACCACCGAGAATTAAGCTCAACACGGCAGGTGTTTAGGTAAAGTACGACGTTTTGTTTACCCCATAGACTGGTCGATTGAATAGTCTATAGATTACTCTCTAGATTATTATATTACTAATGTATGGACTAGTCGAATCTTCGCACTTGAGCAAAGTGCTTATGCATAGACCGCCAGAATCAGTGGTCGAAAAAGTACCACCGTGAAATAAGCTCAAAATGGCAGGTGTTCACATAAATCACGACGTTTTGTTTGATCCATAGACTGGTCGATTTACTAGACTATAATTTTGACAATATATGAACTAGTCTATTCAAAAGTCTATGGAATAGTTGACTATTTTAAAAGCTAATCTTCACACTAATATACGGACTAGTTTACGCACTAATCACTGGACTAGTCTATTGAATAGTTTATGGACAAGTCACGGACTAATCTTTTAACTGATTTGTAATAAAACCCCTATCCGTTGATATTAATTAACTAAAAAAGTAATGAATGACATAAAACTAAGAAACACAAATTGTGTACTTGGGAAATTAAAAACTAAAAATACTTGAAATTAAAAGATTATTATTAATTCAAGACATTTTTGGAAAATGCAATTAACCAAAATTAAATACCATATTGTTGCAAAAGCTTTATGAATTCAAAATATCTAATGGAAACGGATGGCACTAAGCTTTGCTAAGTACGGTATACCTTGAAAAAAGGAAAATCAAAATATTTAAAATATGACTTGGACATTTAGCATTGACAGATAACCATATCAACAAATTGTATGGACATGACAAGCATATTTTATTTTATTTAAACATATTTCTAATAATTTTTTTTTTTATTTTTTTTATTTTATTTTTTAATTTGTGTTGTTTAATAAACGTATCAAAAAAATTTGTTTCCATAATTGATTTTATTTCAAACGACCAACGGAAATGACTAATAATTGGTTTCATTAGATATCGTTTTCATGTTTAAAAGCAGCAAAACCAAATAAATATATAGAAAAAATAAAATTTAGAAAATAAAAAATCAACACAAAAATCTTTGTTTATTTTGGCTGTCGACCGCATTTTGCAAAATACGTGCCGTCATTCGGCTATTACGCACGGCGTCGTTAGGTGCCTGCCTAACCTAGCAAATTTTAACCACCCACATTGGTAGTGTAGACAACAAATTTTAAGAGATCCCAAAGCACTACTTTCTATAGACAGTCTACTACATGTGCTACATATTCATTCGTTTGTTCGTTCTTTCTGTTTTTTTTTGTTTTACATTTTGTTGTTTCTATCGTACTTTTTCTAGTTTTACGACAATGACGAAATATTGTGTGTTTCTATATTCAAAGACAACATCAACATCGAATTTTTATGCATCGATGTCTCTAGATAGGTTTTTATTTCTCCTTACGTTCTTTAGCTGTTTATATTATTTAATAGTCGTAGTGGTGGCCCAGCTATTGAAAGAGTTCGTTTTTATTCAAGAGGGGGTGCTGTAAGAATTTCCTATACACATGTTTAAAAACATATTAACATATGTATGTATGTATATTAACTGTACATTATCTACAGGGTGATTATTCGATATATCTTATAGTTTGTACTCCTTATATCTTAATAAAGCTAAAGGAAATGAAATCAAGGATATAATTATTTCAAAATTTTTATTTTTTTTTTTAATATTTCATATTTTAAATAATTTTTTTGTACATGAAATTTCGTACCACCCTGTTTGCTAAATGATATGCCTATGATCTGTTTGTCTGAAATTTTGTAGTGTGTTTTACCTCGCATTTCTAAAATACGTTTTTTATTTAAAAATAATTTATAAAATGTGCGTTTAAAATTAAATGTGTTACTAAAAATATCTTCATTAATATTTTGTACATATGTTTGTATGTATGAATATTCATAAGGGTATTCATGCACTATCAATAACTTTAAAAATCGATTTATGATCATTAATCATTAAACAAAATATATATTCTTTTTTCAAAAACTTAAAAATAAAAATTTGGATCTGACAACAGCATTTTGATCAGTGATCACAGGAATTTTCTAACATAAAAGTATTATCATTCACTCTGTAAAGATAACGAAATCTAAAATCATTGAAATACAGAAATATGTCCTAGTCCCCTTTAGTCTCCAATCAATAAACTAAGAAAAACCAAGAAAAAATCCTGTGATCATTTTCAGTGATTAGTTCTCTAGTTCCAGAAATAAACATCCAATCGAGAAAATAACAGAATCCCGTAATCACATAGTAATAGGCTCTAGTTTCTTAAATAAACCTCCAATGATCAATAAGAAAATAGCGAAATGTTGTGATCACTTCCAGAAAAAATAGATTGTTCTATTGAAATTCTATAATCAGCTCTAGTTTCATAAATAAGCCATTAATTAAGAAAACAACAAAGTTCTGTAATCTCTTCTCAAATCAATTTTTTCCCTTTACCATTTCTAAACTCTAAATAATAACCTCCATACATAATAAGTTTAAATTTTCACCGACTCTGTCCATTTCGTAAAACACAAGTACCATGTGCAAATAAATATACACTATGAATACGTATGAAATTCTCTATAGTATAAACTATGGCCCACTTCAGAGAACATTAATTCAATTTTAATTCTATTTTTTGATTATTGTTTTCTTTTACTACTTATTTAGCTTCAATTAATAAAACAATTAAAAGCAAAAATAACGCCATGAACCGTTTGAATGACAAATAACACACATTAAATAAATAATACTTTGTGTTAATCAATGAAAATATATTCATCAATGAATTTAAGAATACTTATGACACTAAATACTATTATAATTCAAGTGAATTACATTCAACTATTTGTCATTTGCCAAATATTTAATAAAAAAAATCATATAAATAATTTAATACACAAATAATATTGTTAGTAAAGAATGAAACGAAAAACTTAAAACATATTTTTGTACTGAAAATTTAAAATAAACTCTGGTTTATAAGGCCCCAATCGAGAAAATAACAAAATCCTGTGATCACTTCAATTTTCCATCAAATGCCGATATTTTTTATAGATAACTTAAAATAGGCTCTAGTTTCTTAAATGAGCCTCCAATCGAGAAAATAAAGAAATCCTGTGATCACTTGAATTTTCCACCAAAAAACGATATTTTGTATTGAAAACCTAAAATCGGCTTTAGTTTCTTAAATAAGCCTCCAATCGAGAAAATAACGAAATCCTGTGATCACTTAAATTTTTCATCAAATATCGATATTTTGTATTGAAAACCTAAAATCGGCTCTAGTTTCTTAAATAAGCCTCCAATCGAGAAAATAACGAAATCCTGTGATCACTTAAATTTTTCATCAAATATCGATATTATGTATTGAAAACATAAAATCGGCTCTGTGATCACTTGAATTTTCCATCAAATATCTTTATTTTGTATTGAAAACATAAAATCGGCTCTAGTTTCTTAAATAAGCCTCCAATCGAAAAAATAACGAAATCCTGTGATCACTTCAATTTTCCATCAAATATCGATATTATGTATTGAAAACATAAAATCGGCTCTAGTTCCTTAAATAATAACGAAATCCTGTGATCACTTGTATCTTCCATCAAAAAACGATATTTTGTATTGAAAACCTTAAATCGGCTCTAGTTTCTTAAATAAGCCTCCAATCGAGAAAATAACGAAATCCTGTGATCACTTAAATATTCCATCAAATATCGATTTTTGTATTGAAATCTAAAATCGGCTCTAGTTTCTTAAATAAGCCTCCAATCGAGAAAATAACGAAATCCTGTGATCACTTCAATATTCCATCAAATATCGATATTTTGTATTGAAATCTAAAATCGGCTCTAGTTTCTTAAATAAGCCTCCAATCGAGAAAATAACGAAATCCTTTGATCACTTGTATCTTCCATCAAAAAACGATATTTTGTATTGGAAACCTGAAATCGGCTCTAGTTTCTTAAATAAGCCTCCAATCGAGAAAATAACGAAATCCTGTGAAAATAACGAAATCCTGTGATCACTTCAATATTCCATCAAATATCGATATTTTGTATTGAAATTTAAAATCGGCTCTAGTTTCTTAAATAAGCCTCCAATCGAGAAAATAACGAAATCCTGTGATCACTTGTATCTTCCATCAAAAAACGATATTTTGTATTGAAAACCTAAAATCGGCTCTAGTTTCTTTAATAAGCCTCAAATCGAGAAAATAACGAAATCCTGTGATTACTTCAATATTCCATCAAATATCCACCAAAAAACGATATTTTGTATTGAAAACCTAAAATCGGCTCTAGTTTCTTAAATAAGCCTCCAATCGAGAAAATAACAAAATCCTGTGATCACTTGTATCTTCCATCAAAAAACGATATTTTGTATTGAAAACCTAAAATCGGCTCTAGTTTCTTAAATAAGTCTCCAATCGAGAAAATAAGGAAATCCTGAGATCACTTCTATTTTCTATCAAAAAACGATATTGTTTATAGAGAACCTAAAATCGGCTCTAGTTTCTTAAATAAGAAAATAACGAAATCCTGTGATCACTTGAATTTTCCACCAAAAAACTATATTTTGTATTGAAAACCTAAAATCGGCTCTAGTTTCTTAAATAAGCCTCCAATCGAGAAAATAACGAAATCCTGTGATCACTTGTATCATCCATCAAAAACCGATATTTTGTATTGAAAACCTAAAATCGGCTCTAGTTTCTTGAATAAGCCTCCAATCGAGAAAATAACAAAATCCTGTGATCACTTGTATCTTCCATCAAAAAACGATATTTTGTATTGAAAACCTAAAATCGGCTCTAGTTTCTTAAATAAACCTCCAATCGAGAAAGTAACGAAATCCTGTGATCAATCCATTTTTCCATAAATAACGATATTTTTATAGAAAACCTAAAATCGGCTCTAGTTTCTTAAATAAACCTCCAATCGAGAAAGTAACGAAATCCTGTGATCAATCCATTTTTCCATAAATAACGATATTTTTATAGAAAACCTAAAATCGGCTCTAGTTTCTTTAATAAGCCTCCAATCGAGAATTCCTGTGATCACATCAATTTTCCCTCAAATGTCGATATTTTGTATTGAAAACATAAACTCGACGCTAGTTTCTTAAATAAGCGTGCAATCGGGAAAATAACGAAATAAAACTTACCGGAATTTTAGATGTGCGCAAGAATTCCAAAAGGGCTTCCAATGAACCCAATGTTGACGCTTGAACATAAACACCAGTCGAAGCTAATTTTATGTGACTTAAAGCACTCTTTAATTCACGTGCTACTTCTTCCCTGGAAATCAATGACATTTTAATATATATAACACTCACTTAATAAATGTAATAACTCTATTAGAATCAACTATTTATTCACCAACTCAACTTACTTGCATATTTCAACTTCATCTGGTTTATGAGCAATTAAGAGATTGATACCAGCAATGGATTTTTCCAAATCCTTAGCGGCTATTTTAACACCTTGTGCAGCGACGACTTCTTTGTGTTCAACATAGGCGTTCTTGACACGCAGTTCCTTCATAGGTTGTGGCATTAAAAGGGAACGGATTTGTGTTACAATGGGTCCATCGGTACCAGCCAAAACCATTGTTTCACCTTCACGCAGTTTGCCATTGATGAGGATGGCATCAATAGTTGTGCCTAGACCGGGAATTGCTTTAACCTCCAATACAGTAGCCTGCAGTTCATCGGAATACATGAGACGTTTGGACAACATTTTTTGACAGAATTCGATTATAAGGAATAAAAGATTTCCCATGCCTTCTCCCGTAATAGCACTGGTGGGTACGAGGGAGATGTAGGTCTTGGGGTCAGGGTTTTCATAGAAAAGGGCTGCGTTGAGACCTTGTTCGGCAAATTGTAAAATGACCTCTTGAGTTCGCTGTTTGAACTCAACTTGTGTGTTTGCCTCCTGCTCCTTGAGAACATCGCGAATATCACGACGAGCCATCAGTTTCCAATCATACAAACGATCGATTTTATTGAGGGCTACAATAAAGGGACATTTCTTTTGTTTGAGCAGATTGATTGACTCAATAGTTTGAGGTTCCAGACCATGCATTATATCTACGACCAAAATGGCAATATCACAGAGCGAAGAACCACGGTTACGAAGGTTACTAAAGGACTCGTGACCGGGTGTATCAATAATAAGTAAACCTGGTAATTTGAATTCAAATTCACTTGAGTTGCGTACGATTTTCGATTGTTCTTTGATGGCATCGATTGGAACGTTTGTCGCACCAATTTGTTGAGTAATACCACCAGCTTCGGAATCCTGCACATGAGTTCGCCTCAATTTATCGAGAATTTTAGTTTTACCGGTATCTACATGACCTAGTACGCAAACTACAGCAGCGCGAAGATTATCAGTTGTACGCGTTTTTTCTGCATCAGCTTTTCGTTTTATAATACGACGTTCTGCACGAAGACGACGTTCTTCAGGATCGTTAACATTAATGGCTTCTTCCTTTTCGTCTTCTGATTCAGACTCTGAATCAGAATCGCTATCACTATCATCATCTGAATCACTATCATTCTCTTCGGAATCATCATCTTCTTCAGCAGGAAGTGGGTTTTCGTTGGATGATTTCTCATCATTGTTTGTTGTCGTAGCTTGTGAGGTGTCATCGTTTCCTTCTTCCTCAGAATCAGATGCATCCCAAGATTCTTTAACAACTTCTTTTTTCTCAGCTTCTTCGGCAGCTTTAGCAGCTTCCTCGGCAGCCTTGGCCGCTTCTTCAGCAGCTTTAGCCTCAGCTTCAGTCTGTTGGTTGGCTTGAGGACCCTTCTTTTTGGGACGAATACGGGTGCCTAAAATAGATAATGAATTGAGAGATGTTATAATTTAAGGACGAAAAACTTTATATTTGTGGTAATACCTGGCCTTGTGGGACGTTTTTCTGTAGGATCGGGTATTTCAAGACCTTGAGCTTTGAGGGCTTCCAGCATAGCCTGTGCCCTAGCACGATCTTCTTTTTGTTTTTTGGTTAACAGTTTTCCTTCTGCCTTAAGACGAGCTTTGCGTTCAGCTTCCTTTTGTTTTTTCTTTTCCTTACGCTCGGCTTCCAAACGAATTGCCTCTAGACGCAAACGTTCACGTTCTTCTTCCTGACGTATACGTTCCTCTTCAAGCTGACGTTGTCGTTCCTCTTCTTCTTTAATTTTTTTAAGTCGCTCTTGCATAGCTGCCACCATAGCTGCGGACATGCCTTTCTTTTTGGAATCCTTTTTGCTTTCCTCCTCGGCTTCGGCCTTTTTGTCCTTTTTACCCTTCTTTTTGTTTTTACCTGTTGCCTTTTCCCCTTCACCCTCATCGCCGGCAGCTTCAGGTTCGGCAGAGACTTCTTTAGTTTCTTCTACTTTCTCGGGCACGCTTTCTTCTGGATTTTCAACAGGTTCGGGCACTTTTTGCTTCTTTTGAGGCTCTTGAGCAGCCTTTTGTTTGGCTAGAGCTGCTTCACGTTTTTGACGCTCTTTCTTTTCTTTTTTCTTTTGTGCAGCAGTTTTTACCGTACCCCCTTCATCTGCATCAACATCGTCAGCATCTTCATTCGCAGCCATTTCAGCTTCGTCATTCTGAGCTTTAGATTTCTTGTTTTTCTTCTTTCCCTTTGCGAATTCTTCGTCGGCCAAATCTTCCGGTGATACAACTGTGGCGACAGGAGGTGCCTTACCAGCATATTCAGCTTGAAGTTCTGCTAAAACCTTATCTAAGTCTTCATCATCGTCATCACCTTTGCCTTTACGTTTAGCTTTCTTGCCTTTTTTACCAGCATTCTTATCATTTCCCTTCGCTGGTTTCACAGGTTCATTGATCTCTTCCTCACTCTCAGATTTGGCAACTTCTTGGACATTGTCATCATCATCGTCATCGTCCATCAATAGTTCAAATGCAGACTTTTTAGCTTTTGACTTAATCTTGAGTTTCTCCACTCCTGCAGTTACATTTTCGACATCATCGTTGTCCTCTTCATCGTCAGAAACATTCTTATTCTTTTTCCCTTTCTTTTGTTTATTCTTTTTGTTTTTAACATTAACATTTTTCTCCTCCTGTCCGTCGGAGTCAATGACCGTTTGTTGAGTTTCCGTTTCGCTGTTAGACGAGAAAAAGAGAAAAACATGCAAAATAATAAGTTTGGTACCCACACCACATTTGTATACATACAATAGATGTATACAATGAACAAAGTACATTAGGGCCATAACTTTTCAAATACTTTTGCAAACACTATGTTTCTGTAGGACCATGAAACAGCTATTAAAGGGACAGACATTGATACATCAGTTATTATATTTTTTTCCTGGGATTTTTGTCACAAAGGTATTTTTTTAAACTCATTTTAATATTGTAAATAGTTATGCCCCTAATATACCTAGTATGTTTGAATGTATTAAAGTGCATAAAAACAACATCGAAATCGAAATCCATATGTACGAAACGAACACACACTTGACAACGCAGCACTTTCACTCAAACCACCAGACAGCATGTTCCAACAGACGATAAAATATTTTTTTATTTTCACTTACATTTCTTCTCCAGATGATACTTCAGCTCCGGCTGAAACTATCTCTTTCTTGCCCTTTTTATTTTTAACCATTTTTCCACCAGTAACTTCAACACGTTTATACTCTGGTTCACAACCACCTCAGACGGTTTCAACAAATGCACAGTTCTTTGTGAATCACACAACTCGAATTAAATTGATGTCTAGAAGTATTAACGATTATTATTTTCCACAATAGTGATATATTTTTTAAAGTTTACCCTTTTGCAAATGCAACAAAATTAAAAATTTTCCAATTCTTTTATTTTATTATTATTATTTTCTTGGTTAAAGTTTTAGTAACAGCACAGCAGACGAAGTTTTTTTTGCAAATTTTGCTTTTAACCCTTTTTTACATGCACCTTTTTTGGTTATGTAGAAATGTCAAATGTATTTGACAAAACAAATGTTTTGTTATTGTTGTGACCAGAGTTGTCGTGCTCATAGCTAATATATAAAAAAATCGCTAAATTTTCTTTCAATAGTATTAGAAAAATTAAGTTAATAAATGAAAATAATAACAAAATATAAATTTTCTACTCAAAGTAAGTGTATAATTAACATAACGAAAAATGTTATAGCCTATGTTATGTTTAGTGAGGTATACATATGGCAACGCGATTTTTTAGTACCATTTTATACATCTGTGTCTAACACCAACAACAACATCCACAAACAAAAAAGCCGCACAAAATTGCAATTTCTTATTTGCAAAAAAAATATTTTTTGATTGTAATTGGATATTTATTGTTAAATTTGTGATTGGAAAAATAGTTTTTTTTATAAAATATTTGTTAAAAACACAAAATATAACAGTTTTGTTATTGAAAGTTTGTGTGCCTTATTGTTAAGAATGTCTGCGGAGCTGCCCAGCATATCCGAAGAGCCCAGTTCATCCAATCCCAGTGAGGTAAATTAAACGAAATTAAGCTTCTATAGTACAGTATACTACAGTTAATTCCCATTTAGACACAGAAAGCCGAAGTTAAAACTGATAAAACCTTCTCACGTTATCGTTCTCTAATTGTAACCGAGTGTGGTTTTAAAATAACCACGACGGAAAATTATTTGAAGCGTTTGCAAAATTTGCGTAAAGAATTGAATTACATTAACGAAACCGATTGGATGTATGATTCTTTGGATAGAAAGCACAATCCTTAAGGCAGTGACGAGTGTTTTTTTAGTATACATACATAACTAAACTCTTTCGTATGTATTACTTCTAGTTAAGTAGTTTTAGACCTAGACAAAAGACGCAACAGGTGGACGGATAATGATAACGATTTTAAGAAATTTGTGGGTCTCCAGAGAAGCTCGCAAAAATGAACTGGCCGAAAAACTGGAAGAAGAACAAAATAAACTTGATTTGGAAATTGATAAGGAAAATATCAACCACAATGCAGAACCAATATCCTGTATGAAACATATTATACAAACAACAAAAACATCATCTGTGGAACCAAACGGAAGCACCGAATGTTTTAAACGTACCGGTAAGTACCTATAGAAGAAAAATGAATAATTATTAAGAGCATTTTGTAAAGTTAATACTTATATCATTATGTGCAGGCATTATAACTGCTTTGAAAAGTAATCATGGCTCCATTGATCATGCCATATTCTTTGATATGAATGTGGCCTTATCAGTGGCCAATGAATTGAAAACTGGTTGTCGCGTTGAGTATTTGGCTTATAAACACCAGGAAACCGATCATATAAAAGTGATTAAGATTGACCAAGTTATAGACCAATATTGGGATGAAGAAGCAATCTCAGAAGAAAAGGTGGCTGACGGCAATATTATTTATTTATTTTTATTTATAAATTCTCTTTCTCTGCCTTTATTTAGATTGAAGCCAAAATAAAAGAATTAAAGACCGAGCGACCGACATTTTTTAATACACATCAGCGTAATATATTGGGCTTAATATCAGAACGTAAACCTGATTCTATAATAGTCGATACAGACTATAAAACTATGAACATTCATTTGGACTCGGTCGAAATTGATTTTATACCTAAGGAGGGTGATCGTGTGTATATCTGTTGTAATGTTCAAAGTGATGAACATTTTGTTGATCGTAATGGCGAAATATTGGAAGAGGTTAGTGTACATCCTGCACGCCTAATGAAAAGTGAGAAATGCACCGTTAAGCGTTTGTACAATGATTGGGGAGTCCTTAACCAAGATGCCTATTTTACGTTTGATGTTTTGCCAGCAGCATGCAAGTTGAATTTAGGTGACATTGTTAGTGCCGATCTTATTGAGTGTGAAAGGGTAAGGAAAATCTTGTTCCCATATTTCGAGAAATATGTAAAATTAAAATTTTTCTTTACCACCCCAAACTAAATCACTAAAACTATACATCTTAATTATTTTAATAATTAGGGCGAATATGTTTGGCGCTGCATTAAACTAACAGTTTTGGAACAAATTTACGAATCTCAAATCAATGGCAACACTACACTTCGTTTAGAGCAACGCACGGAGAATCGTGCCATAACAGTAAGTCCTGATATAAATTGTGTTTTCAATAGTTTAAATCAGGAGGAGATAATAGAATGTACTTGTACCAACAATTGTGATCGGACTTTTCGCGGAAACATAGAGTTTTTCGGTCGTAAGGGTAAGACACAAGTGCATTTAATAGAACCTCAGCCGGGCATTCCCTTCATTCTGGAACCCAATGCAAAACGCTCAATAAAATTTAAAGTCGAGTCAAAATATCTTGGTCAAAGTAATGAACAATTTGTTATACAATTTGAAAGTTTTCGCATTAAGCGCAGTATATCAATAATTGTATGTGAAACGGAGGCAGAAGCTGAGGCTATCAAACAAAATTTGGCTATTGAAGTGGATGTAGAACGTAATGAAAATACCCCCGTTGTAGGTAGCCGTAATCAAACATATCGTTCGCGACATTATGCGAATCAGGTAAATATTCATTAATACTTGAGAGTTCATTGTGGCACTTTTCATTCATTAATAATTACAGATTTGGTCTAATCGTGGTGAAGTAGTACCAGGTGTTGGTATTGCTCCTAAACGCCGTTTTGTTGCTCAACGCATAGGTTACTTTGAAGTACCGGAACGTTTGCGCAAAATGTATTTAACCTGTGAAAATAAACATGAAATGTTGGATCATATTGAACAAATGTTTCCAAGTATTCAACAGGAACTTTGTTTAACTAACTATACATCTCGTTTTCAAACTTTAATCTACTTGGAGGAAATCGAATGTTTTGTTAATTTTCGCAATTATGACCGTGAACGTGCTCATTTTACTAGAGATGGTGAATATCTATCGCTTGCTATTGAAAATTTAAGTGAACGACGTCCTTCATTGGTTTTGGGTGATGTTGTACGCGCTATAAATCCCTGGAGTGATAGAGATTCGGATAAACGTAGTTATGACGGTGTTATACACAAGGTTCTATTCAATAGAGTTTTACTAAAATTCAATGCAGGATTTCAGCAAAAGTATAATGGCGAAGATTATCGTTTAGAATTTTATTTTTCACGTTTCGGTTTTCGCAAACAACATTTTGCTGTTGAACGCGTGGTCAGGCATTTGGGAGAAAAGTTTCTATTTCCCTCTAATGTTAGTTTGCGCGAACAGCCACAACTTGATGTACAGTTGGACGAGGATAATAATATTATTTCTCAGGGTACGACTTACAAATGGTATAATGAGTCTTTAAATCCCATACAAAAAATGGCGGTATTTAAAATCCTTCGTGGCGAAGTTAAAAATATGCCTTATGTTATATTTGGACCACCAGGCACGGGTAAAACTATTACTCTAGTAGAGACCATACTGCAGTTGATTAAACACTTGCCGAGTGCAAGACTTTTGGTGGGAACACCTTCTAACAGTTCAGCCGATTTAATAACATCTCGTTTAATAGAAAGTGGTGATCTTTGCCCGGGAGATTTTATACGTCTGGTGTCACAAAACCAAATTGAAAAGGAACTAGTGCCAGAGCATCTTATGCCATATTGTGCCACTATTGATATAGCAGCAGATGGTACTTGTAATGATTCCATGATAGTCACTGAATCGGGACTTAAACTAAAGTGTCAAATGAAATTTTTGGGACGTCATCGTGTCACCATTAGCACCTGTTCAACTTTGGGAAATTTTCTGCAAATGGATTTTCCTAGAGGCCATTTTACACATGTTTTAATCGACGAATCCGGTCAGTGCTCGGAACCTGAAATAATGGTAGCTATTACACAGGTATCGAAATATCGTGGCCAAGTTATTCTGGCCGGCGATCCCTTGCAATTGCAGGCAATTGTAACAAATCGTTATGCTGGCGAAAAAGGTCTGTCCACCTCTTTTCTGGAACGTTTACTTGCCCGTTCGCCTTATTTAAAGGATCTTATACGTTATCCTAAAACTTGTGGTTTTGATCCACGTTTGGTTACCAAACTTCTATACAGTTATCGTGCACTGCCTTCCATACTTCATATATACAACAAACTCTTCTATGATTCTGAATTAATACCAAATATAAGCGAAAATAATTCTCGTGAAGCTGAAATGATCAATAAAATATGTGATTTATTGCCTGAATCGGAAATTCGTTCGAAAGCACACGGTGTCTTCTTCTATGGCATGTTAAGTGAAAATATGCAAGAAAAAGATTCACCGTCATGGTACAATCCCCATGAAGCTAAAAATGTAAGGTTCATTATACATATAATTGAAATCTAGAAATTAGCATTCATCATCATTTATAATTTTAGGTTTTCCTCATGACTTTACAACTTTATCGAAAAAATATAAAACCCGAAAGCATTGGTATTATAACACCCTACACGAAACAAGTAAAACATTTGCGTAACCTTTTCATTACAGCTGATATTGCTATGCCGAAAATTGGTTCGGTAGAGGAGTTTCAGGGACAGGTGGGTACAATCTATAGCAAATTTGTTTCAACAATAAAATTAATTTTATTTTTTTTTTTCCAGGAACGTGATATAATATTAATTTCCACTGTACGATCTACACAGAAATACGTACCAAATGATATACGACATTCTTTAGGATTTGTTCATTGTGCAAAACGTATTAATGTGGCAATATCTCGTGCTCGTTATCTTTTATACATCTTTGGTAATCCATATTTATTAGTTTTAGATCCGTGCTGGCGCACATTTATAAAATATTGTGTGGACAATGATGCGTACTTAGGCTGTGATTTACCTGTCGAAATGTACGAATCGAAAAACTCCACAAACATGCAGGATAACGCAATTGGCGAAATTTGCATTCCAAATCAAAATAACAATTTAATAATTTGATAAAAGTATATTTTATTTCTAAAAAACAAATGGCTTTAAACATATATAAAAAGAAGATGAGGACTACATACACATACATTAAAATAGAATAAAATTCAAACATCAAATGAACATAAAAAATAAATTTCCCAAAGTTACTTAATAATCTTAACGGGCACCATAATCCTTTCATTTTCCATGTAAACCTTAAATTTTTTTAAAAAAGTAGACAAATAGTATTAAGATTTTGAAATAAAATGCATTAAAAACTTAAAAACTTACCATTATAAAAACATTTCCTGTTGGATATTGAAAGTTCGTATGCAGTCCGATTTCAATTTCGGTTTGTCCGCCATCTGGAGCTAAATAGCCATCGTTGGGTGTAAAACGTAGTACGTCCTTTAAGTTGCAGACCACCTCAAAGAATTGCCGCGATTTGAAACCATTATAGACACGTAGAGTAGTAGAGGTTTGATTGTTTACATTTATTTCCAGAGTGCGAGGATTTACCGACCAGGTACCCCCCAGCTTGTTAGACTTTGTAGCATTTTGACAAGACTTAACATTAACATCAATATCCTCATCGTAAATTTCATCTACAGTGCCCAGGGCGGAGGTTGGTGTTGGCGAATCGGCAGCAGCACATATTGTGCGAAACAGAACGGTCTCATCCACGTCTGGCAAAAATAGTGAAGACGCTTCTACCGTATCATCCATATTATCATGGTTTATGGTAAGTAAGATTTCATGTATGCGGAAAAACGATGCCATATCCATTGCTACATTGGGATTTTCTTTGATTTCATGTAAATCACACATTTCCGATTCTTGAGGAAATTTCGTCCACAACATGTCTAAAGCACTTGAAGAAAGCTTTGCACGTTCCTCTTCACTCATTTGCGTTAACAAACGTCGTATACGCTGCCGATTTGCCTCGTCGCCACAAATCACACGCATGTTGGCCAAAGTCAATACGTTGCTCATTTTTTTGATTATTTTTTTAATTTCCTCGCGCTTAGGACGAAAGACAATACGCACGTCGACCATTTGTTTGGGGGGTATTAAAATTTGACGTGGATATATTTCAAAAGCATCGCTTAGGCGAGGCATCATGAGACCAATAGAGTCTATAGACACTGCAGCAAATCCCAACAATGGTCCTTTGTTGTAGAAGCTAACCATACGTTCTAAAGGCTGGGCCAATTCACACACATCTCCCATGGTAACAAAGGGAGATCCCACCGGTCCCATAGAGATGTTTTGAGCAATTATGCTGGCATTGCCACCATAGCCATAGAGAGGCACATCTAGAAAAGAATTGCCCATTGTTTGAGCCCCACTGGGTGCATAAAACGAGAGTTTTCCAACAGCCACTCCTCGCACGGTGGGACAAAAACTAATGCTTATACTGCGACATTCTTGCGAGTGCAACGTTATGGTGTTACTGCGTTGAGAATTGACAATTTGAAAACCAGGACCACTAACCTCAATACGTATAACCAAACGTTTGTTAATAATATTCTTAATTTGCATTGATTTACGGGAATCGCTGCGTAATTTTATGCTTCCCCATGAAAGTTCAGTATTTGTAACTTTTAAAGGGATTTGTTTACCGTCGCGGTGGCTAAATTCACTTGAGCTAGAGCAGCGCGAAACACTGCGACCACTGGCCCCAGATATGGCACTTCGATACGTTTGCATGGTGCCATAGCTACAAGTACTAGAGGATTCACTTCCCACCGGAGAGGATACAACTTTTCTAGCAACGCCGGCACTCAGCAATTGACGATCGGAATTTGAAGTGGCGTCAAGATTAGGCGATTGAAATCCTAAAGTGCTGGGCGTAGGAGATGGAACTTGAGACATTTGATAGCTGCGTGGTGAAGACAAAGGTGAATTGTCTAAACGTCCAGGACTCGCTGTTCTAGGGGAAACGCATTGTGGAACACTTAAGGTATTACTACGTACTACTAAAGAACTGGCAGAGTGGTGACCATTAGAGATATTGGGCGATATACCAAAATCTGCATTCGTATTATGATCTTGTCCATCGAGACGTGTAGAACACATGGATTTTGGCTCCTTGTCTGATCTGTTTTTATTATTTAAAGCATAGGCACGGGAGGGCCTCGAATTAACCGGAGTTGTTGCTTCAGGTGAATCTTGCAAGGCATTTGCACTAATTTGCAAAGGACTTTTATCTCTGGGCGATTTAGTACGACGCATGCGTCGGTTACTAGTTATAGGTGTGCCAGGCCATTCATCATTGTCAGCTTCCTCTCCACCATCAGCCACCCTACTGACTCGTATATTAGGAGCACCGACTTCAATTGGACTTAAGGGTGAACGTGGTTGTGTAGTGCTACGCTGTAAGTTCTTCATGTCGCTTGAATTGAGCAGCGATTCACTAAAACTCATGGTATCGCATAAGGTGCCTCCTCCTGAGGAACGTTTGCTTTCAGGATCTAAATTTTCTTTATTTTCTAAAATCAATTCTTCCATAACATTTAGTTTGTCATTACCATTTAGTTTAATATCAGTTCCCAAAGAACGACCTTTTATGCGCATTGCTTCGGCATTATTTTGATTCATACTTTCTGTTTCATTATATGGATTCATACATGATTTTGACTTTTTTCCTTGCATTAGTAATTGTTCAGACACTCCAATGCCAGAAGCATCTGAAGGAATGTCTAAATTGCCTAAATAATGAAATATTTATTGAAAAATAAATTCAGTTTTAATGATTGTGTTAAAACTCCAAATCCTTCAACTTAAATAACAGTCAATAATGTTTACAAATATATGATCAGAACATAGTTAATAAACGTAATTTTTAAGTATCTAATACTTACATAGAGCCCTATCAATAGCCGAAATGCTCAGCAAATAAGAGTTATCTGTTGAGTTGCCAGAATCCTTGCTTTCATGGTTTGTATTGGCAATTGACATCTGTCTTGGCATAGACATTTTCGCTTCTATTGGCGTTCCAACGCGTGTATAAGTTTTATTATCAATTTTAGGTGTAATCAACATTTTTGATGAACTCTCCAAATCACTTGATGTGGTTGTTGTCGTTACAGTATTATCATCTTCATCCACCAAAGCTACAGGCGTACGACATTTATCTGGACTTTTCGATTTAACAATATTCCAAATGTTATCCGATCGCATATTGAAAAAATTTCCAACTGAAAAGTTAGGATCACCGGCAATCATGGAGCTTGAATTTATAAGTAAATATATAATACAAATATTTGGCGGTTTACAAGTTCACTACATACTTTGAATTTGAGGGCGAGTCAAAACCATTTGTCATAATAGCTGACTGCCTTGAGGCTTTTGCTTTAGCTTGTTCACTTAAGGTGGCAGCTGGTATGGCTGCGTATTCTTGGGCCCAAGATATTTCATCATTGATTAGTTTTGACTGCATGAGTTCTCCGGGTGCAAAATCTTCGCTTTCATCCACACCGGTGCCAGCACCAGTAGAACTAAACGAAAATGTACCAAAACCACCATTAAATGACTCCTCCGTACATGTATTCTTTGATAAGGACATATCGGCGGTACGTGGCAAGCTTCTGGAACCATTAAAACTCGAGAAAGAACTGCTAGCAGTTGATATTCCTTGTAAATGACGCTCACTAGTGGTGTCCAAGGTAGTATCGCCACTCTGTAAAGTTTCACAAAGGTTACGTGCCTTCGGAGCAAATGAAGAAGCCAGAATGTCACTAACGGACATATGTTTTGTTTTTTGTCCATCACCTACTCCCATTGCTTTATTTTTGTAATTTTTTAAGTCCTTATTATATAGAGTAGAACGTCCTGTTATTTCTGTAGGTTCAAATGATACTTTCATATCTTTAGATGCTGATGGTGGACATGACGAACTACTTTCCAGGTTTATAGTTTCATCCGTTACTAGATCTGATATATTGATAGCATTGGGACGACGAAAGGGTACATAATCAGTATGGTCTAGTTCTAAAGTATGAGAAATTATTATTAAAATTGATACCTCTACAAAGATAAATTTCATTTTGTCCCTTTAAACTAGTTTTTTATAATAATGTACATACATATGTATGTATGTAAGTATATATATTTTACTTACGCATTGATGGATTATTTGATGATACATTAATGGCACTTTTAGAGTTTTCCTTGTTACTGACTGGCAGTGGCCTTTTAAAAACATCACCTTTATGAGATTTTTGTAATGCTTCCAAAGCTTTCATGCGTTCACTCTTTATATAAAAATACACTCTATTAAAATAATCCACATTTAATATTTTTAGCCTCACAACTTACATTTAATCGATCATTAATGATCCTGCTGCCACTTTCATTTGAACCATTTCTGTGACTGGCATTCTTAAAGGAATCACTTGTTAAATCACCGAAAACTGTAAAAATTTAAGTTATTACAATATTGAACCTTTTAACACATGCCTATAGATATTTATTACATTTTCCTCTACCCTTCAAACTGTCCATGTTTAAAATTCCCAATGAAGTGTCATCCCGACGCAATGAGCTTCTTTCTTTGTACGAGCTATGATCCATGTTAACAAATTAAAATGAAACGTTTCGTTGATAAAATTTTGTAAATATAACTTCACAATAACATAATAAACTTAATATCAACAATAGTCGACTGATTTCTCTAGTACTTTTGATATTATTAAAAAAAAACTTTTTCACAAATAAATTTTTGTGTTTGGTTCAAAAATGGCGGCGTAAAAATGTATGTGTAGAAGAATTTGCAAATAGAGTAGCCAAATCGGTTTAATCTCGGCTTATTTGCTATAACTTTAGTGTGGCAGCATTAAATTAGTAAAGCAAACAATATTGCCAGTGTTTTACAAAAGTAGCGAAATTTATCAAAAAAAATGTTTTTACCATAAAAAATTTTATTTTTTTTAAGTTTAATAGAACTCTGTATTTATATATACAATTTTAAAGATAATAAAACAAATGTATTTATTTTTACTTCAAAAGCTGGCAACACCACGCTGTTATCGATAATTGGCGCGCAAATATTTATGAAAGAATATTTTGCAACTCTGAGTGTGTGTGGGAAAAGAAGAAAATGGAAAAACGAGAAAACGAAAAAATTAGCCGAAGCGCTTTTGTCAGACAAGATAATTTTCTTTTTTATTCTTTCACAATCGTCTCAAGCCGGAAGACGTGTATTTGTAGGTGCGTGCTTGCAAACTTGGAAAAAGTTTAATTTTAAATAAGAAATAATAAGTTTATTGCAAAAAGTATTGCATATACTTTGTTGTATCTAGACAATTTTGTATATAGCAGAAGTTGCAAGTACAAAACAAAAGTTTTTTTTGCTACAAATTTGAAACATCAATAAGAAATCACATAAAAATGGAGCAAATTATTGCAAATTTATTGTGTGCCGACAATAATCTCATTAAGCAGGTAAGTTATTCTTGTGTATTTTTTAAATTAAACTTGAATTTGTTAAAATTTGAAAGAAAAAAAATAGGGAATAAAGAAAAAACACGTGGAGGGGCTTTTCGGAGAAAGATTCATGGCGAATTTTTCTTTTAATTTTATATCTTTATCTTTATTGCAATTCTTTTTTGTAGCTTGTTTTATTTGTAGTTATACGAATGTGTAGATTTGCGTTTGTGTGTGAGTGCAAAAAATTAAAAAAAAATGAAACGAAAATAACTTGGGTTGCCAAATTCCAACAATAGAAGAAGATTTTTGTATGCAAGTAGAGGAATTTAGAAAAAGTGCAGGGATAATTAAATTAAAGTCCAAAGGAGCGAATACGTTTTTTTAAAGTAAAAATTATAACAATCAGCTGTTAAGGTAGGCCACAACTTAAATTTGCCTTGCTTTTAGGTGATAAAAATGCATTTTTATTGTAAAATTATGTTGCTTTAAAACAAGTTAAGGAAATTAAATGTAACGGTTTTTTGTTTTGAATTTTTCAAATATATCTACAACTGAAATACAAGATTATGTTTAAATTATATTTTTCATAAATATCAATATAGAAGTGTAAATTCTGAAGAAATTGCAAAGCAAGTTTCAGTACGATTAAACTGTGTCATTAGTAAAGCGCAAAATAAGATAATATTTTAGAGGTGTCATGGAATGGTTTACGTTTGTTCCAGACAAAATTATCAGGTTTAATTTAATAGAAAAAACGAATTCACAAAATGCACTCTGGACTTGAATAAAAATGATAACAGTCAAATTTTATATTTGCAATAATCTATAACACATACTTCTGAAATTTGCAGCAGCAGCCAAATGATGTGTCATTTCACTTGGCCTGTCTAAGACATTAGCGAGAAGGTGGGGTGTGGTCGGCAACACAAATCTTAAGTTTTTTTTATTAATAATTAACTAAAAGAATTTGTATATATATTTTTTTTTCAAATATTAGACAAGTAGTAATAAAAAACATGTGCTTAGCTTTTTCTTGAAATGACTAATTAGAAAAACATTTACGCGTAAATATTCATAATTAAAATAATTTATATGTACAATGTATTCTATTGTATGCCTAACTTTGTACACATGAATAATTTTGAAATAAATTCATCCTCATGTGCTAAACAACTTCATGTTCACACATGTACATAGACACGGTACACAGTACGGAAAAAAGATTTAGATTTGAATTTAAAAGTTTGCATTTGTCGTATCTATAGGAGAAGAAGGTTTAAATGAATGTTTGTATTGGTGTTGTGAAATGTTTGCTTTTTTTCGTATTCGTTATTATGACTATATGCTAATTATAATTTTAATAAATATATGCAGGTAGAAAGAAAGAAAAATTTTAGCAGCAAAAAAAGAAACAAATAAGATTATGAACGCGCAGACATGAAAGATAACATTTGGCACACATTCTCTCTCGATACATAACAATAAAATGTTCAAAATTTTTTATATAAAATTTAGTTAAGAAAATCTTTGTTGTTGCCACGTGCTAATAAATAATTCAATGAATTTGAAATCAAATTTATTGTTTCCATTTAAGTAAATTTTATAGACATGTGCAAAACGTCAAAGTCGTTTAACAATTAAGAATTTATGTATGAATATATGCTGCATATGTCGAATATTACAAACTTTTGCTTTTCAATTTAGGCTACTGCTGATCTTCAAGAAGCCTACAAGCGTCCTGAGACTATACCTCAATTATGCGATATTGTTGTATCAAACAAAGAACCTCAAGTACGCCAATATTCGGCTGTATTGTTAAAGAAACGTTTAGGTAAATTGCGCCATTGGCAGATGGTACCACCAGAACAACAACAAATGTAAGTCTATATTAACTTATTCTTAAAACAATAGTTTAATAAAAAAAAATAATGTATTTCTTCTCATAAAGTATTAAACAAGGTATGCTTAATGCCTTGGTTAACGAACAGGAAAAATCTGTACGCAATGCTATTGCTCAATTTGTGGGTGTTTTAGTGCGTCATGAAGCCGATAAGAAAGATCCCTGGATGAATGATGTTCTTAAGTTTATCTACAGTCACTGCAGTTCATCTGATCCCAAACAAAGTGAATTGGGTTCATCCATTTTTGCTACTCTTACCGATGTAGCACCCGATCAGTTTGTTCCCCATATGGAATCGGTGTGTGAAATGTTTACTGCTGCCCTTGTAGCTACCGAAGCCAGTGGTAATATGTCATCACCGGTTATCTTTAACATCTTATCCGGTATGACCTATTTGGTGCCTTTCATTTTGGGTCACAATGCCGCCGAACAAACATATCAAAAATCTATTCCTTTGATTATTAAGTCATTGCAAGCTTTTGCTGTGCAACCTGATGTTGATCAATTTGTACGTGCTTTTGATATTTTGGAGAGTATGGCCGATTATACACCCAAATTGTTGACCACTAATATTAAATTGTTGTTGGACTTTTGTTTGGAGGCCTCGAATAATGCACAATTAGATAGTGCTGTTCGTGTTAAGACTGTTGCCTATATTGGTTGGTTAGTACGTCTTAAGAAGAAGGTTATCATTAAGCAGAAACTTATTGAGCCCATCATTCAAGTTGTGTTTACTTTGATGGCCACTGAACCAGAGGGTGATGAGGGTAAGTTAAATTTTTTTTATAAAATTTTCACTAAAACATTCTACCATGAAAAATTTTACCAAAATTGTTCATTTAAATTTTTTTACTAAAATCTTTTATATTTCCACTAAAGAAGTAAATCAAAAACAAAATTTTATATTATTCTCTTGCCAGATGATGAAGAATACTTCCTTGGCGAAGACAGTTCTAATCCTATGACTACTGCCACTCAAACTATGGATTTGTTGGCTTTGAATGTTCCACCAGAGAAGTTGATCCCCCCACTATTGCAATTGTTGGAGCCAGCTTTGCAAGGACAAGATCCTTTGCCCCGTCGTGCTGCCTACTTGAGCATGGCTGTTATTGCTGAGGGTTGTTCTGAAGCTATTTGCAATAAATATTTGGAAACTATGTTGAATATTGTTAAAGTTGGTATTACTGATCCCGTACCACTTGTTCGCAATGCTGCCTTCTTTGCTCTCGGACAATTCTCCGAACATTTGCAACCCGATATTACCAAATTTGCTCCACAAATTTTGCCAATTCTTTTTGAATTCTTACAACAATTGTGCAACGAATTAAGAGTAAGTCCTTTTTTATATAAAATAGAGATAATATTTCAATTTATCATTACAAAATATCCATTTAGTGTTGCCGCCTTAACTGAAACTATTATCCTTTTTTTAATTATTTATTAAGTTAGTTAACTAAGTGCGGCAACACTGACTCCTTTAGTGTATGTGTTTTTTGTATTATTTGGCCTTTAATCAAAATTCTTAATGTTAACTTTTTGTTTTTGGCTCTGCTCTTTTTTTTTTTTGTTTTCTTCTAATCTTGTTTTTATTCCTTAATGCTGCATTTGTTTTTAAGGCTTATTGGCCACACGATAATATAAGCAACGTGTCTGAGCCTTGGCCAACAGGCATTAAACAAAACTCGAATTCCATACTGTATATGAGCCAATTGCAATTTAAGCGTAAAACGCTGCTAGCCAATTATGTATAGAAAAACAAATTTTAATTAAACAATTTCGATAAAATTTATTTAAAATTTTATTTTGTTTTTAAATTGTTTTATAGAGCGGCGGTGTAGAACCCAAACACATTGATCGTATGTTCTATGCTTTGGAGACTTTCTGTGAAAATTTGGAGGATGCTTTAGTTCCTCATTTGCCTTTACTTATGGAACGGTAAGTTTAAAGCAGTTTGTGGTTTTAATGTATATTTCATATAATATCTATTGTTTGCAGTTTGTTTGAGGCCATGAATCCTAACAACTCGGTACGTGTACGTGAGTTGTCTTTGAGCGCCATATCTGCCGCTGCTAATGCTGCCAAGGAAAACATGATGCCTTATTTCCAACAATTGATTGCCATGTTGCAAACTTATTTGGTTAAAACTGAAAATGAAGATATTTTGTCTTTGCGTTCCCAAGCCATTGATACCTTGGCTGCTATTGCCCGTACTATTGGCAAGCAAAACTTTATGCCTTTGGCCACTGATACCATGACTTTCGCCTTGGCTTTGTTGGAAGAAGCTGATGATCCAGATGTACGTCGTGCTCTTTACAATTTAATTGCTTCGCTGGCCGAAGTTGTCAATGAAGAAATGGCCTCTGTTTTCCCTAAGATCATGGAACGTCTTTATGATTCTATACTCTCGACCGATGAAGTTATTCCCGAATTCAAAGAAGATGTTATCAATGTTCCCGCTCCCGACAATGAGGAGAATGAAGATCGTGAAATTGATATTGAAAATTCCGATGGCGAAGATGATGATTTGGACAACATTGCTGGTTACAGTGTAGAAAATTCTTATTTGGATGAAAAAGAAGAAGCTATTTTGGCTCTTAAGGAATTTGCTCAACATACCGGTGCTGCTTTCATTCCCTATCTCGAACAATCCTATAAGAATGTTTACAAAATGATTGATCATCCCCAAGAGGATATTCGTAAAGTATCCATTGATGCCCTGACCACTTTTATTATTGCCTTGTACAAACAGAATGATGTTCAAGGTGTTGGTAATGCAATTACTATTTTAATTCCCAAATTGGGTCAAATTGTACGCGATGATGAAGAAGTTTCTGTTGTTTTGGCCGCCCTCGAAAGCTTCTCTGATATTTTGAAGGAATTGAAACAAGTAGCTTTGCCCGATGACAAATTGACTGATACCATTTTCACTTGCATTAATGATGTTTTGTTGGGCAAAGTTGCCTGCCAATTCGATGAACCTGCTGGTGGCAATGACGATGATGCTGAAGAAAGTGAATATGATGAAGCTATTGTTGAGGGAGCTGGTAATTTATTGCCACTATTCGGTCATGCCATGCAACCTGAAAAGTTTGCCATGTACTTTGGACGTGCCTATCCCATTATTGTTTCTAAATTGGTAAGTTAAAATATAAAATAATTTTTCTCTAAGTCTGTTAGTTAATATTTAAAATGCAATTTTAGCAAAAGGCTAAGAAAAATGAAGAACTTGAGTCTCAAAGAGCATTTGTCTATGGTGCTTTGGCTGAATGTTTTGGTGCTTTGAAGAGTTGCACAGGAACCTATTTCGATACCTTCTGTCCTCTTATGATTGATGGTCTTTCTGATGACTTCTATCAGGCTCGTCAAAATGCTGTTTTCGGTTTGGGCGAATTAGTTTTATATGCTGAGGAGAAATCATTCGAGTAAGTTGTTGTAAATTAATTAAAATAAAAATTAAAATTATGTTCACTCTTTTTTTAACAGAGCTTATCCTCACATTTTAATGGCCTTGTCACAAGCTGTTGCTAATGAAAAAGAACCCGCCGCTCTTGATAACATCTGTGGTGCTATTGCTCGTCTTATCATCACCAATTGCAATCTGGTGCCTTTGAATCAAGTATTGCCCGTTTTATTACAGCATTTGCCTTTGCGTGAAGATTTCGATGAGAATGCTTCCATCTTCAAATGCTTTAAACTTTTGTACATTCAATGCCGTGAGGCGATTACTCCATCTATTGAACAAATACTCGCCATTGCCATTCATGTCTTGTACAAAAAGGAGTTTGTCGATCAAGAGACCTGCGAAAATGCTGTTGGTTTAGTTAAGGAAATTCGTGAAAATTATCCCGATAATTTCAGTGTTGTTGCCAATTCCAATCCCGAAGTTTTACAATTTTTGCAAACTCTATAAGAACTGGCAAATATTAGAACGTTAATTAATAGCAACAGCACTTTGCTTTCTAGAAATAGTACGACGACAAGTATTTGAAACTGTCATTTCTTCCAAAGAAACTTTCAAAGACCGAACACACAATTTCTCCCCATGATTCTTGCAAGCCAACAAGATAAAGTGTACATTTTAAATCTATACATATAAAAAAAACCCTATATACATACATTTTCTCTTAAGAAAGACTGCAAAGCATCATATAACAATTGAAAAGAAACAATTAAAAATACTTGTAATTATTATAAATATTATGAGCAATTCCTTTTAACCAAACACACACTATAATACATATTAGTATTTAAACTTACAATTTACATATTTGTTTATATACAATTATGTATGTATGTATGTACTTTCACAATTATATACATAGTAATTATTATATATTTGACACAACAACACAAGATGTTTTATATAATTTTATTTTTTGTTAAATTTAAGTTGCTTTGTTTGCAGCTGTATATATATTATATATTATATATTTGAATAGTTTTGTATATCTGGCATATACACCGGAGACATACTTCTTGTTTGAAGAACTTCGTCTCCACTTACTCAATCTCAAAGGAGTACGTCATCATCAAGACGTACTTGGATATTATTTGTTCATTAAGAGTATTTCCTTATTTTTATTAGAATTTATTTTCGAGTTGTTGGTACTTTTAGAGTACACAGCATACTCCACGGGCTGTGATAAAATATATCCTTGTGTCAAATTGTTTTCTTCTCGCCTTGTTTTTTCCTACCCTCCTCCTTCTCCTCCTCATGTTTTTATTTAAATCAATACCATTGCTCTCTATTGGTAAACTTGTGCTTAAAATCCAGGAATTCAGTTTTCTTTTTATTATTTTGAATTTTAACAAAATTTTATTTACTTGCGCTACACTGTCAATTGAATTTATGGTTTTATTTTTAAAACTTTGCCGTGCTTAGCAGCTATTTAATTTAAAAACATTTTAATTTTATTTCTTTGGTCAAACCCTTAAATTCAAATGAAGTTTTTAGTTATTATAAATTTTTATATTCTTATATTTTTTTTTTAAATGTATGACCACAACAAAATGTTAAATATATGCATATTTCTACATATATTTTCATTAATTTTATAGTATATTATATTTTTTTAACAAAAAAAATTGTTTTGCACTTTTAATATAAAATTAAAAATTGTATTTAACGTCTATATAATGAAATAATTTCATAAATTATATTATAAATAAGCATACACTTAATTGTATGCTAGAAAGTTTTTTTTAATATTAAATTTATTACCCTCTTATAATATTGTGGTAAAAAAAATAAAGAGTTGAAATTATCTATGTAATAGTTAAGAGAATAACACAACTCACAACATGTTAATAATAAATAAATTGAAGTTTGAAACGATATTAAGAAAAAGTAAAGAAATTTCTCTTGCTGCTTAGTGGAAATGTGGTAAGTCATTAAATTGCAATCAGTTTCCTTTAAACTAATCTAGTAGGATTGGATTGTAATTGTTCGGTCTCTCTCTAACTCGACGAAGAAGGACGACAAGGCAGCGATTAAGTTTGCAGACATCACTATTTCCGATCCTGAACGGTGCTCGCATGCTTTTTTGCCCTCTCTTTATTGATCACCCAGATAGAGAGAGATAAGTGTTGTTCGCAAACTTCACAGGCTTCCAGTTCCAGACAATACACAATCTTTCACACCTTCTGAAGTAGCAGAGGCCATCAACGCTGTCAAACCATCTAAGGCGATTGGCTCCGACGGTATATCTATGCTGATAAACACCTTGGCGAACGGGGAGTCGAATACTTGTCAATGGCCTCTATTCTACATTTCAATTCGAATCGAAATTTTCTCCGTTTGGCAACTTCGGTATTCTGCATTTCTATCACACACATAAAAACAACAACTTACAAAAACGTAGGTACGATCGTAACGCAGAATACACACTTCCTAAACCATTGAATCGAAATAGAATTGCTTCTTCTTTTTCTTACGATAAAGTTTTTTGTTGGAATACCATTTTCGATCGTTGCGTAACTGAATGCGTAAACGTAAACGAAATGCAGAATAGGGGTGAATGGTTTTTAACCTGTGAAAACAGCGTGATAATACCCAATGCTTTTAAAAAGGGTAGAGTGAATGAAGCCGATACTAAAAGAAGGGAAGAACGCCGATTTCCCTCCAGCCACCAGTCGTTAAGACTTCTGAGACGCTCCTCCTTCCCCAGCTGTCCAGACATCTATAAGAAACTCGCCACCAGTATGGATTCCGTTACTGCCGGTCCACACTAGGAAACTTTTTTTGGGTAACTTTTGATTTTGCGTGAGAGAGAAAGAAATCATTCATCTCTCTCGCGGTACGGAGTTTCCAGTACTCGGAAACTTGTTTTGTTATTCTTTTCATTCGTACAACAACAAATCAATGCAATTTACAAGTATTTTCTGTGTGGACATTAAGGAAACTTCAAAAGAGAATTAAGAAAAAGTTTCTCAACAAAAGTATTTTAATGTGGATGAGGTTTAGGAGGTAAGGTTCTCCTCGAACTACTAGGTTCCATTTTGTTTCTACACCTTAAGATTTTGCATTACGATAATTTTTGAGGTGCCTTATAGAAATGCAGTTTCGAATTGCACTGCAGAATAGGGATGAAAATTAAATTTTTACTAATAAAACGTGAGCCGGTAACCAATTGAACTCCCACACATTAAAAATAAATTTCCATGCCCATTTTTTCTTATGTTTACATAATACACATTTTATTTTTGTTTCTTTTTCTTCTCTTTTTTAGGCTTAAACTTTTTACTGGGATTCTTTTTACTACTTAAAACGGGCTGCTCTTCAGTTTTTTCGTGAACTTGTGTGCTGGCCTGTAACTGGAGTTTTTCCATCAACGACATCTTAGAAGTGTCCTTGTGCAGTAAAGCCTTCTCCTTGGCACGTTCCTTTTTCAACAATTTAAAACGTTTATCGTGGGTAACCTTATTACGTAAGGCATTCAAAGCCGAGGAATATTCATTGGCATATGTTTCTTCCATTGAAGTAGAAGCGATCAATTCGTCAGTTATTACTTTGCCAACTTCAGCCAAAGTTTTCTGAAAATAAAACTTCTTTGGTGAAAATGTTTTAAAGAAAATTTCCCAATTGCTACTTACATCAAATTCTTTTTGTTCCTTTTGTGTTAACAAGGTAATGGCTGTGCCAGGACGTCCAGCACGAGCTGTACGACCAATACGGTGGATATAGGTTTTAATGTGTCGCGGTGGATCATAGGAAATCACTATATCCACATCGGGTATATCAATACCACGAGCCAAAGCATCAGAACAAACCACACTTAAAAAATAAATAATTATAAATCTTAAATGTTTAAATTTTTCATCACTTACCCATTTATTCTTCCTCTTGCGAAAGAACCCAATATATTTGATCTTTCCTTGACATTAATGGAGGCAGACAGTTCTTCTATAACTAAATCTTTATTAAAAAGTTGTTTTAAGACAAAGGCCAATCTAAAAAGAAAATATCATTAAAGTTTTTTTTGTTCAATAATTGTTTACAGAAAATCACCCACCTTCCAGAAGACTCTACACTGTTGGTGAAACATAAGAATTTTGTCCATTGATATTGCTTGATTAGAGAGAACAATGTCAAAGGTTTCAAACGTCCCTCTGTTATGCAGAATTTTTCTGTTAATTCCGCTGGTGTAGTATATTTGCCAATGAACTCTCCTCGTGCCAACTCGTTTTCAGCATGGGCATCGGCATATTTCTGACGCAACTCTTGTAGACTCTCCAAAACAGAAGTGAAAAGTTTTGGTTGAAACAAGCGCAAACTTTGTAACTTTTCTGGATCTTGTGATAGAGTGGCTGAGAATAACAGCTTGTGGGGTTGACAACCACTTGATATTTCCAATTCATTATAACACAAGGGAGCAGCTCTACCCGACAACAACTGATCCGAAGTGGTACGTACATGAGCATCTAAATGATAGAGCCAGTTTTGGAAAACGGCATCCATAATACGATCAGCCTCGTCAATGACCAGAAATTTCAATTCCTTAAGACAGAAACCTTTAGTAGCATGCAAATGATCGACCAGTCGACCAGGTGTTGTCACAATAATATCTACTTTTGAATAGTATTGTCCCTTATATTGCTCCACTAATTTCTCTTGTTCTACGTGAAAGGGCACTTGGGTGGAGAGTAAACAAACTGACAAATCAGTTTTGTCACAAAGTTTTTTAAACACTCGGAATACTTGATGGGCCAACTCAGCCACGGGCAATATTACCAAGGCACGGATTTTACGTTCCACACGTTGCGACAGCAACTGCACAACTGGTATAGCAAAAGCTAAAGTTTTACCACTACCAGTAGGAGCAGAGACACAAATATCTCTAGGTCGAAAGGGAGTTGGTTTAGAGTGTGCCTCCAAAATCCATGGCACTACCGCCAATTGTACCGGAAAGAGTCTACTAATATTCATTTCCTTAAGAGCACCACGTATGTGAGGAGCCAAGTAAGACATTTGAGAGATATTGCTTTCATCCTCATCGTTAGTTTTGGCAATGCTGGTGGACACTATAGTGGGATGAGCTAACCATGAAGGCAAAACCACTTCCACACTTTGACGTTTACGTGCATCATTCTCATCACCCAATACCACAAAACCACTTGTTTCCTCTTCTTCAGCATTTTCGTTAGCCTGCTCAATACCTTCATTAATGGGATCTATTTCTTCTTTTGCCTCTACCGTTTTTATACTTTCTTCCTGTTTTAATTGTTTGACCTTTACCGCTTCATTTTCCACTTCATCAATCTGTTCCTTAGTTTTTATTTGTTTGCGTTTACGTTTTTCCACTTTCTTTAAGAGATTTTGTAAAATTTCATCTTCATTTGTTGGCTTTCCCTGCAAGTCCTGTTCCACATAGCTAATAGGTAATAAATTTGAGAAATTTATAATATTAACAATAGTTTTTAATTAATAATTACCGATTTACTGTAAATAGTTCCATTTTAAAACTAATAAACTAAAATAAATCTGCTGCAAGTAGCACGTGTAGAAAAAAAATAAATGAAGAATTAAAATATCAAAACAAAAACAGAAAAATGTAAAAAAATAACACGAACAGTTGCATAAATTAGTATTAAAAAGACGAGTAACAAATGCAACAATGTGAAGTGTTTTAATAATGAATGGCAATGATGTGTTTAGACGTTAATTAATGGTTTTTAAATTCAATTTACTTAATGGTACCCGCTATTAAGTTAATTTAAAATTCATAAACAAATAACAATATTGGTATAAAATTATAATATTTTTCAGGAAGAGTCTATAATTGGTCATAGCTTCGTAAAAAGCCCATGATTTAATAATAAAATATTGGGGTAAAATATAAAACAAAATATTTTTTGATTCGGCTCATAATTACATATAATCTTGCAAAATTTATTTTCAAATTATATAAGGCTCACCTCCGAAAATTCAAGTGGAATGTGTTTTGCATAATTCCCATATAAGACCTACATTCGAAAATCACTTCATCACAAAAAATCACTTTACTAGACTACGAGATAAGAACAAAATTCAACAGAAATATACAGAAATATATCGGATCGGCCCATAACAGATCGGAGCTCCCATATAAGATTCACTTATGAAACATAGAATTCTCTTCTGTGAATTTGTCGTTAAAAATAGATGAATGCTTTTAAAGATTCGGCATAAGAATATGGCAATCTAAAGCCGGAGGCCCATACTACGCGTCTTCGGGTCAAAGCATTACGCGCTTTTTATACCAACTTCGCTTTCTACGCTTCACGTTACATGCTACGCTTTTAAAGCGTAGATTTTTTGTTTTATTTTTGATCATTAAACTCATTTTAATTTATTAAAATTGATAAATACGCATTTTATAAAGAATATAAAATGTCAAAATCAGCTGACATGTTCGTGCGCCGCTTTTGACGCTTGTAAAAGTAGAAAGTAGATCTACTTTAAGCATTCTACGCGCCAAGGCTTTTGTGCGTGTAACTTTCAGCATATAAATACATTGATTCTACTTTTTTGACAGACGCATAGAATGCGTGGTGTGGACTTGGGTTCTATTAATCGACTTTCGAATAATCGAACAATCGACTTTTTGTCGAAAAAAGTCGAAAAGTCGAAGTCGACTATTTTGTTCCAAAAAAGTCGATAACTCGACTATCGTCTATAAAAAAAGTCGGAAAGTCAAAAAATGTCGAAAAGTCGGAAAGAGTCGAAAAAAGTCATAAAGTCGGAAAAAGTCGAAAAAAGTCTAAAAGTCGGAAAAAGTCGAAAAGTCGACTATTTATAAAATATTAAAAGTCGAAAAATCGATTTTTAATTAAATGTAAAAAGTCGAAAAGTCGAAAATCGACTTTTAACTAAATGCAAAAAGTCGAAAAGTCGACTTTTCATAAACTATAGTACCCTATTGTGGACCTCATGCTTAACTAGTTTTATATGGAATTTAACGGCGTCGGTTGTGCTGAATTGAATGCATGTAATGTACAAATATACAATTTGTACTCAAATCTTGTATAAATTCGATTTTTATAAAATATTTCACATTTAACCAGTTATTAAAAACATTTGTTTAGTAATTTTAAATTAATAATATTAAAACAATACATGTACATATATATAAATATGTAACACAAATATTTCCTCTAATTTATGGAAAAAAACAATAATATTATTTTATATTCAATTAAACGATTAAAATTAAAATATAAATATAACAAACAAAATAATGTGTTTTAATATCCGCTGCGTTATAAATAAATCATTAGCAAACCAAAATAATTAGAACAAATATTAATAATAAAAAATAAACAATTTCAAAAATTCCCCTTTCCGTATCATAAAACGGCTTTTTTTAAAGAAAATACTTAATATATTAGAAATCAATAAGGAATTTCCATCTGAAATGATTTAATAAAAATTTCAAGAATAAATTGTAAAATAACAATTCAATTGTAATATATACATATATTTTATAAACTAATTATTTCATAATCTAGATGATGCTTACAACTTCATTAGTAAGAATCTAATTTATTAGTTGCTTTGCTTCTAACAGTTTATTATTTAAGTTATTAAACCTCCTTCCGCACTTTCTTACTTTGTGGTTGTGTCCGATAACAAATCAATCAACTCTCTAAAATATAGTAGTAAATATGAAATTGTTAAAATGTATCATACAACAACAATATGAGAAAATAAACAATACTCTTTTATTTGACATTTTATATGAATAGTTTCTTTCTATGAAGTAAAATTGTGTAATAAATAAAGTACTAATCTTATACCGATTTGTATGCACCCACCAATACGAATCGATTATAAAGTAAAGGTATTAAGATGAAGTCGTTGAATCTGACAAATTTCTTATAAAAGGAACTCTACTACAACCGCGTCTGACTTCACATTGTATATATTCGGAAATGTATCTTAAACTTGAAATAAATTTGGAAATTGGATCAAATCCAAATTGATTATATGGCAAAATTAACTCAACAAAATTTCCTTCAAAGAAACGTAAAAAAGCGGGTAAACTAAGCCTTTCCATTATGCCGTAGAAATGTCATATTTTTTAGTTTCTTTTCGAAGTATGAGTCTCAATTGCTAATTATACTTGTGTTTTATGAACGATTTTGTTACAAGTGACGCACGCAACTCAAAAAATTGATTTGGATAATTTTGTTAGTACTATTGTATAGTGGCTCTATCGGATTTAGAGGGAATCAAAGTAGAACATTTTGACCATAGGTAAGTTATATTCAAATAAGTGTAATTTTTGACAAAATTTGACCAATTTTGTATTCATTATAAATTAGAACTAGACACAGTATTCCAAACTTATAGGTCGATTATCGATAGCAACCGAACCTGTTAATGCCGGCTTTACACGATCACACAAGTATTATGATCTGTCAAAATTTTGTGTAGAAGAGTACGGATCGGATCGTCTGAACGCAGTATGTAATGAAACTATCACACATTGAGAGAGAATACGGATGGAAAATTTGACAGTCGTATGGCTCTCTTCATTTTTTTAAATGATTCAAGCAGGCCACATTAGATCAGGGATGTATTTTTATGAAAACACATGCAAAAAAGTAAGTGAAACAGCTGTTTCCATCTTATTTTGTTATTGTTTTATACCAATCGTTTAAACACAAAAAAGGTAAATCATACGATTTTTATTCTCTTTATTATTATACGGATGGAATTTCATTTTACTTTTTCATTTGACTTTACGTACTTAAAGTGTGATCGTGTGAAGTGCCCTTAAGTCGTCAAAATTAAATTTTATATGACAATCGACAGTTGCAAATTTCTGTTGCCGATTTGGTAAATAGAAAGTTATGGTTGCTGACTGCCGGTCCACTTTAGGAAACTTTTTTTTTGCGTGAGAGAGAAAGAATATCATTCATCTTCTTCGTGATAGAAAGTTTCCCATACTCGGAAACTGGTTTTGTTTTGGTAGTGCCGGTCCACACTAGGAAACTTTTTTTTGGAATACTTTTGATTTTGTATGAAAGAGAAAGAAATATCACTCATCTCTCTCACGGTACGGAGTTTCTTGTACTCGGAAAGACCTGCTTCACACTGGGAAACTTTTGATGAGATACTTTTGATTTTGTGTGTGAGAGATAGGTATGGTTGATATTTCTTTCTCTTTCTCTCACACACAAAAATTAAAAGTTTCCCAGTCAGGGTCAAACTTGCTTTGTTTGTTCTCATTCGTTCAGCAACAAATCAATGCAAATAATACGTAGTTTCTGAAACAAAAGTTTCTTTGTGGCATTAAGGAAACTTCAAAAGAGTATTAAGAAAAAGTTTCTTAGTGTGGACCAGGTCTTAGTGTGATTTTTTAATTGGTAGTCTGTGTTACAGATGACACAATATCGATAACTTTTTGGAAACTAACGAAAGTTTATAATAGCAAATTTTATATCAGTTGCATTGTCAGCTGGCTACTTAACAAAAATTTCGTTGCTATCCATAATCGGCCCACTTTACGCATATCATCTATAGGATTAACCAGATTACATAATTTCTTTAATCCCTCCTATTGGTTATATATGGATATGTTACAAACGGAATGACAAAACTATGATTTGTAAAAAAAATTAACAATACGCATGTGTAACTTAGATAAACAAGTTTTTTTACTGTTTTATTTTGTTTAACTGTCACTTGCACTTCTTCTTTAAAACAGCAACAATGTTTATGAAGAATATTCATAAATAAAAAAAAACTGACACATGAAAATCAAGATCAGAGAGTTAAGCTGCATTTGCATATGCTTTTTTTTGCTCCCTCGTTTTTGTTTGTTGTTTTGATAACAATTCGTGTAAAAATTATTAAAATTATTAGTATTTTTATTTTATTTTGTTTTGCTATATTGATTCGTTTTACAACAAATACTAACAGCAGGTTCTAGGTGTCTAGTATGTAGACAGTGTATATGTGAATGAGTGTGTAAGAGTTAGAATGATGCTTACTTTTGTTGCTGCTGCCAACATTGTGGGTTTCTGTATTAACTTGTTTTTGGCTGATTTTTAGCCGTCATTTATAGCCGAGGATATAAAAGCATTCTTAAGTATTCACAAACACTTCGTTCTAGAGTGAAATTCAACACAAAACGGTTGAGTTGAAGCGGGTATTTTGAAAATAATAAAAGACGATCGTTTATATTTGTAACTTACTGTTAATACGCAAAGCTTTTTCAATTATTGCGGTGTTTAAAATTGCGCGAGAAAAAAATAAAAAAAAGTTGGCGTGTTAAAAACAAAAAGGATCAAATAATAAGAAAATGTTGAATATAATCAAATTAGCAATATTAATACAAATTATACAAATTTTTTCAGTGATGTAAGTGCATTTAAAAAAGTGAACTAAATTAATAAAAACAAAAACTTAAATATAAAGTAGCTATGTTTTGTTAAAGAATACATAAATTTTAAACTTTTGTTAAAATTTTAAACATTAAAAATAAACTGAATTATTAATACTTAATAATAATACAAAAGAAATAAAACATTTAAAAATTAATTGTATGTATTTAAAAATTAAACATAATAATGAAACATATGTATTATGAATGAATGAATATCAAAAAAAAATCAGCTGCAAATTATGTGATTTTTTAAAAATTTATTTGTATAGTTTTTAAACAATAACCATGCGCAGAATAATAATAAATTTGTCAAATTATATAATTCTTCTCATCACATGTTATTTATTATTCTAAAAATTAATATGAAAATTTTGAAATACAATGTATTTTTGTGGGAATATAGAACAAATACAAAGGATAATATACAACAATGCATTTCAAAATAAGAAGAAATTCAGAAAAGTGAATTCAATATATTTTGAAATATGGAGTTATTTGTTTATGAAATTTTATTCCGAAGTTGTCAAATTAGCTTGTCAGATACGCTCTGCCTCAGCTCAAATCCATTTGGTTACATAAGTTATATAAGGTGCGGAGATAAGTCAATTTCGTATTCAGGATTAAAAAAAAAAATAATCAGCTGTTGATTTTACATTTTAACCGATTGGCCTTGCTGAAGCCATTTTAATAGATGCCAATGTTAATATAAAACAAAATCCATTTAAAGGTAGAAATACAATATTGCGGCTGCGGAGACGTATATTTTTTATATTGAGTTTTGACAACTTAAATCGTTGAAAAAATCCGCACCAAATTAAAATTTATTTTAATTTGTTTACGGATTTTCTCTCATTTACATTTAGAGTTGCCATGCCATTCATACTTTTAATGAACAAAAACCATGTGGTGAATAAATAAACTATGAAATACAAAAACAAAAAACAATAAAATGGCTACAAAATCCGCAACCGTAGCCGCACTCCATTTAATTTTCCTTTTTTTCTGGGAAGCAGAAAACGCAACCACATCCGCAGGTTTGTATTTCTACTCTAAAAGCGATACTGTCAAATTCTTAATTCTCCAATAATTGTACTTTCTAAAGAATCCCCTTGAATTAAGTAAGTGTGGAGCAAATTTGTTGTGAACCTTAAAGTTGTTATACATATACATATAAATTGATGTTTGATAGCCTTGGAATAAATTTCACAAAAAAAAACATCTGTTGCTTAACTTCCCCACCGTCTTTAGTTTAGATGAAAGAAAATAAAGTTCAGATTAACTTTCCAAAATTTATTAAAAATTTTGATACAGAAGTAGATATTAAGCTTATAACAGGTAAGGACATGTCACCGTTTGTTAAGGGCAATCTTAAACACCATTAACACATTGACGTAAATGACGCATTTACGAGCATGGGCGCTCAAAGATGCAAATGTCGTCTATATCCGTCATATAGTGTTATTTGTTTAAAGATTGATTTCACTATAAATCTGTACAATGTAAATTTTTTAAATTCTTCAACGTTTTTCTTTTAACTATCAACTAATATATATTCATTATATCAATAACATTTTCTATTAAAATATATGTTCGGATTTGATCATCAACGAGTTAATGGGGCTTATGGATCTTTTCTACTATAGGCCCATGTTATTTTATTAGTTTATGACATTTCTTTGTTTTTTATTTTAAAGCAAACTTATAAATTACTGTACGTATATGGTCTAGAATTATCTTGCAAACTTTATTTCAGATTAAATTTTCTATTTGCAAATGTTAGTTCATAAATTCGCTGTGTAAGATGTATCTATTTATTCTCTTTGTCTTGCCATAAACTGTGCTAAGTTCAATGCCCTCTAGGATGGTAAGTTAGAATTTTTATTTATCTTTTATAATTTCTTTAAGCGACATTATAAAATAACATATTTATATTATTAGGATCGTAAGATTTACTTATTTAAGATTATAGAATTTTCTTTAAAAGTATATGTCGCCTCATAAAGATAATATTTAATTTGCAAATAAAAAAAAGAAGTGCTAAATTAAATATATAATGACATAATTTTTACTCTACAGTTCTGCACAGTGAACGAAAATAATAGATACCACATGCATAAAATATAGTCGTTCGACTTTGTTAGGATTCACTTTAAACTCTGCATTTAAATAACATAACAAAACAAAATAGCGTTTAATTCGAATGGCTGGCATCACTACTGTTTTGTTTACCATAAACAGCAGTGATGTCAATTAAGTTCTTCTAATATACTTAAATAATGACATATTTAAGAAAATAATTAACATTTCGTATAAATTCTGTGTTTCATATGAACTGACAAATTGAATATACTTGTAAATATCATATTTATTTCTTAAACTTAAACAAATATTTTTTAAAATATAACTTAATAGCCTTGAACTTCAATAAAAGTATGATAATAATCTATCTCTGTTAAGATAGAGACTTAGATTTGGGTTTTTATATTGACATTAATTATACAAAATAAAAAAATCTCCAAAAAATACTTTTCTACGCCTTATAAGTTTTCTAAATACGTATTTCAAATGCATTTATTTGTTAACCAAAATTTTATTTAAATTCTAGTGGACCACACATTTGACTATTGAAACATTGCCTTCAAATAAATCTTTTTTTTTTTTAATTTGAAGTTCTAACTCGAGAGTTTTTCATTGAAAACATTTTACACATAGTTGCATGTTTTTGGTATAAATTAATTAATTTGGCGTTTGAAGTAATTCGAATACTATTCAAAATATTTCAATACTTACTATGTAAACAACTTGTAAATGTTTCCATGATATTGTACTTGTTGGTAAAATAAAAAAAACAATTAAGAAACACACAGAAAAAAATAAAAAAAAAAAACCTCCAACTAATATCAATGTAACAAAATCATTGTACTTGCAATTTTTTTACATAAAAGTCCAATTTGCCATAACACACTATCAATGACAATAGACATGAAAACAGAAAATAAAAAGACAAGAACGATATCGATGAAAAATGAAAAAACCATATACGAATTTTAAACTTTTTTTTTCAAGACAAGACAACAAGTGCCAAACAAGTGTCAAAGTTATATAACTCACACACAACTCAAACATAAAATTTTACTACCATAGAAAAATTATTTGTAACAACAAAAATTCTACAACTTAATCAAGGTGTTTTACATATTTATAAACAAAATCATTCAATTCAGTAAAACTACACATATACAGTCACCGATGGACAGATTTTATACATTCATAGTTTTCAAAAGAACTAATATAAATAAAAACAAATTTCAATAGCAGTAATAATGATATAACACAGCACAATGTCATAAACCAATAATAATAATAATTCTTTGGGATCCCCAGTTGACTAGTTTTTTAGAATCAAGTTGTATTTTGATTAATCAGATTGATATAAATATTTACATAGTCGTAGCAGAGTTGCATTTCAACTTTTAGTTCATTGAGGTTAAATAAGATAGATCGAAGGATATAAAGATAGGTAGATAGATAAATGGATAGATAGATATAGGTAGATAGATAGATAGATAGATAGATAAATAGATAGATAGATAAATAGATAGATAGATAGATAGATAGATAGATAGATAGATAGATAGATAGATAGATAGATAGATAGA